>NW_020451306.1:30532-80359 GCF_003343035.1 Apteryx rowi
AACCGGCCCGACCCGAACTCACCCGCCCGGTCCCGAGCGCCGCCGCCGCCACCGGCACCCGCATGGGCCACCGCACCCGCACCCGCGCCGACACCAGCACCGGCCACACGCACTGGCACTGGCACCAGCACCCGCACCCCCACCTGCACCCGCACCCGCACCGGCCACTGCCCCAGCACCCGCACCGACACCGGCACCGGGCACCGCACGCATCGGCACCGGCACTGGCACCAGCACCTGCACCCTCATCCACAGCAGCACCCGCACCGGCACCGGCACCAACACCCCCACCCTCACCCGGACCCGCATCAGCCACCGCACCAGCGCCTGCATCAACACCAGCACTGGACACTGCACGCACTGGCACCGGCACCAGCACCCCCACCTGCACCCCCACCTGCATCAGTCACTGCACCAGTACCCGCACTGACACTAGCACTGGACACCGCACTGGCGCTGGCACCGGCACCGACACCGACACCATCACCCGCACTGGACACCGCACGCACCAGCACCGGCACCTGCACCTGCACCAGCACTGGCCTGCCAGTGTGGCCACACCACACCTGCACCGCACCGACACCGGCACCAGCACCCGCACCCTGCACTGGCACCCAGCTACAGGGACACACAGATACCACCCGCCCCAACAGACACATGGACATGCAGACACTCCGGTGGACGCACAGCCACAAACCCTGCCCTGACGGACACACGGCCGCATGGACACACAGACGCACACCCCGCGCCAACGTGAGCGCCGTGGGGACTGCTACACACCCCGCACAGACGGACAGATGCACAGGCACACACCCCACACGGACACAGGCAGGCACAGGGATGCACGGACAGATGGATGCACACCCCGCACACACAGACAGACCCCACGTACAAACACAGGCGCACAGGCACACACACACCCTGTAGGCACACACACACACACACAGACATGTAAACACCTGCAGCTACACGTGGACAGACACACAGACACACTCCCCCCGCCCCAGGCACACTGGGAGCCGTACACCTGCGTGAGCTCTCTCCCGTAGTGCAAAGCGGCGCCACGAGAGGTGGCCGCCCATGAGGACGTCGCTGCCTCGAGGAGCCTTCGCGGCTGTTTGCAGCCGGCTTTGCGCTGCCCCGAGCCTGTCAGGCAGCTCCGGCTCTGCAGAGGGCTTCGGGGGCGTCATTCCCTTCGGCAGGAAGGAGGCTGCCGAGCCCCTCGGCAGCCCTGCGCCTCCACCGCTTGCGACCTTGCAGAAGATCCTCCTGGCATCTCCGGGGGTGGTGGCCGGCGTCCCCGTCCCTGATGCGCTTGGTCCTGCCAAAGAGGGGTCACGCAGGGCTGGGAACCAGAGCCAGCAGGGGTGGGGGGGTTGCGTTAGCACAAGCCGCAGTAAAGGAGGGCTCGGGCTGCCATGCAGAGGGAATTTGGGGATCATGAGGGATGGTGGAGTGTCCTGCCCCAGCCACAGGTGTCTGGCCACTGCGGCACCACCACTGCGGCCTCTCCTGCTGCGGGAATAGTGGCCCATGTTACTCCCATCCTGGACTGCGGCAGGGTGGCACCAAGGTACATCCCTCCCTGGCCGTGGAGAGAGGAAAAAGCCCAGAGGACGCTAATTCATCCATTTTGACAGCAATGAGCGAATAACGCAGGCAGCGAGACCTGCTGCTGGACTCCCTGCAGCACGTCCAAGACCTGCTTGTTCCCCCTGCAATGTCCCACCAGCAAGGGAGCTCGTGCGAACGCATCTGTGCCCAGAGAAGACCTGGGCCACAGCATGCACCGCGCGGGGACGGAGTTGAAGCCGCCCAAAGCAGCCGGGTTGGGGCTTTCCCTGACTCCAAAGGGGCGGCAATGCCCTGGGATGTGCTTGCAACGCACCGCGACCTGCTGCATCCCAGGCTGCACGGAGCATTGGAGGGTTTTTGGGAGAAAGGCCCCAAATGCAGATGTCCGGGGTGAGAACGGGAATGGGTCTCGTCGTCCGCTGTGTCTGGCACGCAGAGAAAATCATCCCAGCCTGCAAACGTGGCCCCGGGACACAATCCATCAGCTGCCGACGTCCAAAATGAGAAACAGTTGCGCTTTGCGCATTTGTCGGCCCCCTCGGGCAAGCAGCTGGCAAACAGCGGCACGTGTCGCAGCGGCAGGACGCCGGGGCCCCTCCGGTCCCCAGGGGGTTCCTACCGCAGGCACCGCGGGGACACAGGAGTCCTGCCGCCGGGCTGCCGCACTGACGGCGCGGCAGCAGCAGCAGCAGCAGCAGCGTCGTCCCTGCTGCTTCCCAGCTTGCCATCCCACCCGGGCGCCCCGGGGAGGGGAAGCAAATCCTGCCTGAGCTGGGCTTGAATGCAAACGGGGGGCTGCTGCGAACGCACGCGAGGGCCGGCGGGGATGCGAGAGCCGGGGAATCGTCGAGTGTCACCGCCGCTGCCGCTCCAGTGCAGGGCACAAGGAAGGAGGATGCTGCACGGTGGCACTAAATCAGCTGTTAGCGGCGGCTTCCCTTGGGGACCTGCCCACGTGCTGGGAGGTAACAACTACCCTTCCCAGCTCGCAGCCTGCTTTTTTTTCCCTTCCCAGTCAGGAACATTTCATTAATTTTGCAACTTGGAGCCGGGGCTCCTTGCCTGCCGGGACAAGGACAAGCGCAGGGTGCCTGCTCCAGGGGATGCTGGAGGTTTGGCTGCCCTGCAGACCTGGAAGAAGAGACAAAAAGGTTTGCATCCAGCAAAAGCAAAAAGGGGAGAAAAGAAAGATTTTTTTTCAGGGAGGTACAAAGTGTAAAAAGAGGAAATAATACTAACGTAGGAAGCAGAGATGTGATTCCTTTGCCGCTGGAGGTGTGTTCCCCTGATCTGAGATTTCTTGGAGTGTTGCGTGCGCTTAATCAACAGGTCTTACGAAAGGCAGAGCTGTTTCTCATCCAGAAAATGCAAAATGACTTTGGGGAAATTTGATGTTCAGGTTTGGAGGAACTACCTGAGGAGCAGGAAGGGCTGCAGATTCGCAGAATGGTTCAGCGCTGCTAAACCTTGGGCAGGGGTCGGGGTGGGAACCTGCCGGAGCCGCGGCTTGGGCTGACGTTTCTCCTGGTCCTCGTCAGCCTCCGAGACGGAGGGAAACCCCTGCCGGCGGGCAAGGCAGGACAGGAGGAGGCAGGGGGACTCCCCTGAGCCCTCCATGGGCGTTGGGCATGCACGTGTCCCGTGGCTCCCAAAAGGCCCTTTTGGAAATCCTTCGGACACCCCAGGGGTGGGGAGCGTCCCTTCCCATCCGTGCAATGGGGAGCTGCCTTCCCACCTCACCTTTGGAGCCTGTTTGCAAGCCCAGCGGGGGGATTCATCGGCTCCAGGTGCCTGTTTCAGGACACGGGTCTCGCCCCCGGCAGCGCCTGTCCATCCCTGCCGACCCCAGGAATAAGGAATAAGCCTGGGGAAGCCAAATGCAGCCGTTGCCAGATGAAGCGACGCGCTGGATTAGCAGCCGTGCTATTAAGCAGGCAATAACAAAGGATTAATATTTAAGAAAAAGGAGCCACTTTGCAGGCCACAGGCTTGGCGTCCCTCCTGCGCTGCCCGCCGGCCTCTGGCGCTGCTGGAGGTCTCCTCGGCTCCATCTCTGCTGGAGACCTGCCCTGCCCCAAGCCCCGTTGGGCCGGCCGTGTCCGGGCTGGGAAGCTCTTTCCCCGACCAGGACCCATCCAAACCGCCCCGATAAGCCCTGCCGGCATGGGCTGAGGCCGGGCACGTTGGCTGGGACCCCGCGCCAAGACCGGGAGGAGACCTTCTCCATGGAGACCTTCTCCATGGAAGGAGAAAGGGGCAAGTTGCGCCTGCGCTGGCTTCTCCCTTCCCCATTCTCCAAATTGGTCCGTGACCCCCCCCCCCCCTTCACAAACCCGGTAGGATCCACGATGGGGAGATGGACCAAGACTGGGCTCAGGTCTTGGTGCCTGGAGCTGGAGGCAGAAGATCAAATTAGCGACGTGATGGTTACGACCAGCAGTGGAGATGGGGGGGGGGAGGGGGGCGTTCAGCCCTTTGCAGGGAGACGTACAGCACCGTGCACATCGCCGTCACGACCGAACAGCCCCGGCACCTCAGGGGCTCTGGTGGGCACCAACGTACCTGGGCTCACCCCGGTGTCTCCTGCCAGCCCGGGATTAACTGCGTTTTGCCTCTGCTCCCCTTCCCGTGCAAGCCGGCTGGAGAGCCCCACGCTCCCGCGTTACGGATGTCACCTGGCCGCGGCGCAGCCCGGGCGTCCTCTCCTGCTCCGGCACCTCTTGCTTTAGGCGTGGGAAAGAAGCTGCAACGAGCTACGATGCCGTGTCGGATGCCGCTGGCTGGCCTCCCCCTTCGCTGCTGCAAAAGCTGGGGGGGGATTTTTGCCTGCCTTTGCTTTCTGCCCCCCAGGGCTGCGCTGGGCTCTGCCCTGCTCCCGGCTGCTCCTAGAGCATCCCGGAGGCTGCTCCGAGGTGTGTGGGATGGGCTCCGGCCCCGATCCGGGAGGGACAGCCGGACCGGGCAGCATCCCGCCCGGTGACTGCCTGCCCCATCGGCCCCCCCAGCACCCAGACCTGGAGCTCGAGCCCCGGGAAGACCTTGCGTGGGCAAGATCTGGCTCCAGGAAAGGGACCGAACTCTCTACATCCACCCATTGGCAAACGGGAAAAGGAGAGAGCCCTTCGGAGAGGAGGCGTGTGAGGGGGCTGAGGTCGGCCCCGCTCCTTGCCCAGGCCATTGGATCCCACCCCTCCCCCCCGGGTACCACTTAGAGGAGAAGGATGGTTTTAGAAAGGGCTGGAGGACGGGAAGGAGAGACAGGCTGAGCTACCTCCGCACGGAGCGGAGACAAGCAGGGCGCGAGCAGATGGCTTTATTTCTCGCACCGGACTGGAAAGGGCTCAAGTGATGGCATCATCTCCTATTTCCTCCGGTCTGTTTAAGCCTGCTGCTCGCAGGAAGAGGGGCATCCAACCTGCTTCACCTGAGCAGCGAGACATGTGCCGAAGCGGAGGCATTTCTTTGGGCAGAAAAATACCACCCCTGGATTGCTCTTCCACGAAGGCGTCTAGTTGCATTTGCACCCTGTGCAAGCTTTTGGCTTCCTCTGCATCGTGGCGAGGGGTTTTGCAGGTCCGCCGTCTGGTGGAGCATCTCCTTTCCTGGAGAGCTCATCTCCCAGGCCTGGCAGCTGGGACGGGGTCTTTGGGGTAGAGGATGGAGCGGACCCTGGGCTTCATATCCAGTCCCACGAAGCTCTCGCCCTTTCCCTGCATCGCGCTCCTCCGGGGTGTGCTGCAGAGCGAGGCCCCATCCCTGCATCCCTGCCTTGCCTCCGGTGCCCATGGCTAGGGCTCAGTTCCCCATAAAGCATCCAAGTTGCCGTGGGATGGGCAGAGTTAAGGGTATGCAGCCGGGGGCTGCGACGAGCCGCGGACGGGACTGCAGGGGCTCTGCAGTGAGCTGGTTCCGCTTTGCAGAGCTGGCAGGAGATTTTCTTTCCTGGCCGGGCCAATTTTCAGCCAGCCAAGGGGTGGGCAAGGGACGGCGTGGGCACGAGAGAGGGGACGGGGCCGTTTGGCCAGCGCCAGCCAGGTCAGGT
This sequence comes from Apteryx rowi, assembly GCF_003343035.1. Lineage (NCBI taxonomy): Eukaryota > Metazoa > Chordata > Aves > Apterygiformes > Apterygidae > Apteryx > Apteryx rowi. Next base: position 36,150 of record NW_020451306.1, read on the forward strand.
CGTTAGCTGGAGCTTCAACCACAGGGGCCGTTTGCAGCACCTCGGGGGGCCGCTTTGCTCCCGCGCATAAACCCAGGGGTGGGTTTGCGGGGGAGACGCGCGACGGGCTCACTGAGCCCGGACCCAAGCCAGCGGCGCTGCACAGCCGTGCACAGGGCGGCTGCACGCAGGACTGCCGCTCCCTGCGTCCCCTCGCTTGCCTCAGTTTCCCCCCACCCCGGCACCAGCGCTGCTGCCTGCAGCAGCTGACGTGCAAAGCTCAGCTCTACCAGGCTGGCACCGGCCCTGCATCTGCTGCGGAGACTCATCCGACGCTGCGGGCTGTGACCCGGCCCGAGCTCAGGAGCCGCACGGGCTTTGCAGACCGATCCCCTGCCGTCGGCCGCCCGCGCCTCCCGCGAGCCTCTCCAGCCGCCGCCGCTGCCTCTCCAAAGCCGCTAATGCATCCCGGCTCGAGCAAGGCCATTTACTCTCTTCCTGCCACCATCGCAGCTGCCAAAAAGGGAAGGGAAAAAAAAAAAAAAAAACCCTCAAAACCTCCTAAAAAGAAAACTGTGCTGCGTCTCTTCCGGCTGCGCTGCCGAGTCACTCCCAAAAGGCTTTTTATTTTGTCTTTGCGGGATCTGCGCTGGCCCTAATGCGTTTCCACCCCGACGGCCAGACGGGGCTGTCGGCTGTGCGCTGGGCGCTGCCCAAATCTGGTGCCTGCACCGGCTGACGGTCTCCTGCGCGGGGATCGGCACGGGCAGGGCGGTTTGCACTTGGGTCTGACTCGGTTTTGACCATGCATCTTGCCTGGGACCATCCCGTGGAGGATCTTAGAGTCTGCAGCTTGACGGGAGCCCCTAATCCCGTGTCCAGCAACTCTCCCGGTGCATCCTGCTTTATCGCTTGGGATGGGCTGCAGAGCTCCCTGCTTGCTCTTTTGGGGGAACTTTCTGTGCTGGCTTTCTGGCAGCATTTTTGCCCGTTCCTGCTGCCAGGGGTTCGCGGGAAGGCGCCTGGCAGCCCTGCCGTGGGCGCCGAGGGAGCCTGGCTGCACCGTCCCCTGGCAAAGCTCGCGGGACCTCCCGGGCCGCGCCGGGGTGTTGTACGACCAGGTGTGTTTGCTAGCAAAATACGGACCTTGCGCGTCTTTATAGGGCCACTGAGCCGCAAGGTTTCCACAATACATCTCCGTCTCGCTGAATTGTTCGTGCAGAGGAYGATAGCACAAGGGAAATGACCCCAAATGTCCTCCTGGAGCTTTCTAACCTGCTTGGGTCTCAGGCCGAGGGGAGCGGGTAGGTGAGAACATCTTGCCCGGGGCAGGGCTGCCCGGCCAAGTGTTGGTGTCTAACCTGGAGCGAGCCCCACGGCTCTTCCCCATGCMTCGGCTCGGATGCCCAGCTCACGTGGAGGCTCCTCCATCGGAGACGCGCAGCCGGGAGCTGAGCCCTCGCCGGGGTCCTCCCTTCCTGCCCTCCCTGCTCCTCGCCGAGAGGACATCCACCCCCTCCAAGATCTTCCTGAATTTTTGGCCTCGACCAGCAATCTGTGCTGGCCCGTTACGCCTGGCTCAGCACTTCTCCTGCACCAGYGATCCCAAACTCACCACGAGTCGGGACGAAGCCCAGCCGGGAAGTAGCTCTCGGTGCACCTGGAAGCAGCTCGCTGACCGTGGAGGAGAGCAGAGCTGGGGTTTGAACCTGGGTTTCGCACGTCCTGCCCTACGCATCCTCCCCGTGCACTTGGCCCCGCTCTTTCTGCCTCGGGGACTGTTTATCGGCCCAGGTCTGGTGGGAGACGTGGGCTGCAGGAAGGGCTCCTGCGAGGGGGGGAGACCCGACGCCGCGACCTCGACGTGGGTCGTCTGCGCTGGCTGCATCCTGGCCGTTCCCGGCTTTGCTGTTCCTATCCCGGCACTGACAACACCATCCAAGTCACCAGCTCGGCCAAATGCAAATTTTGGGGGGCTAGCTCGTGTTTGGACAGGTTGTTTGCCAGGGAAAAGCCCAAGCAGCCCATAAGGCCCATGTTTTGGAGAGGGGCTCGCAGCGCCGGGCGCAGACCGCCGCCRCCGCCGCTGCTCCCTGATGCATCAGCCTCCGCAGCCAACTCGATTTAGCTCCGGTAAATGGCTTGGTTTCCTGATCTGATATATTTTTTTTTTTCTGACATGCAGCCGCTGCTGACCTGAGAKCTTCTCTGCCCTCCGCGCCGAGCGGGCCGCACGCCGTCCCCGGGGACGTGACACTTGCGAGGAGGGGGAAGCGAGCGCCTGAGCTGCGTCCCGGACCCCCTTCCCAAACCCCATGCACCGTGCAGGGTGCAAGGACCGCCCGGCCCCCCCCCCCACACCCCCAAAACACACCCGACCCGGCAAGAGCCGCGTGAGCCCTTAAAAACCCAACGAAAACACCAAAGCGGTCGTTCGTGCCATCTGGAGCAAAAGAAAATGGAATTTTAATTAAAAACTCATGAGCTGGTTGCTATAAATACACCGTCTTGCTGTAAGTTATTCACCCATCAGGAACACAAAGGTCTGATCCCGGGCGCAGCGAAAGGAGCAGGGTTGTTTTTTCATTACTATGTGGTTTTTTTTTGTTGTTTTTTTTTTTTTTCCCCCCCTTCGTTCCAGCTTCCCGCAGAGCCCCGGTGAGCGGCAGCACCCAAGGTGCCGGCACAGGGGGATTTCGGGGAGCCTCCTGCCTTGTCGCGGCTGGACCCTCTCTGGGCAGAGGGCTTGCCAGCCCTCCCGCGGGGCTTTCGCCCGTGCCCTCCCTGCCAGCCGCCGGCAGCACCTCTCCGAACAGTTTGGGGCCTGGTTTTCTTCTTTCCCAAACCTGGGACAACTCAGATCTTTTGGAAGCCTCTGGAAAAGCAGCTACAGCGGTGAAGCAGCAAGATTTCGAGACGGAGCCCAAACCGCCAGACCTGCCTCTCCCCCAAAACAGCCACCCCCATTAAACAGGGCTTCCCAAAGGAGACCGGGATTCACCGTCTGGCCATGCCCGCAGCTGCAGCAGCCTCTCTGAAGGGGGACTCAAAGTCCCCGTGCGTGCTGCAGGGGGCCTGTTGACTCTGGAGCCTAATGACCACCATGGAGAAGCAGCAGGAGAGGGAAACCTTCCTGAGAGTAGCACTGGTCACAGTTTATTCCGGTCCAGGATCTTGTCTCCGTTCATGGAGAACAGGGGCAACCCGAGAACAGGCCATGCACAGAACGGTCCTACCCCTCTCGGGAGCCCTCTGCCTTCAAGGAGTTTACAGATTTCCCAAAGTCGAATCTGCATCTGAACAGCTGTTTTAAATAGTCAGGGCTGGAGCTCTGTGGCATGAATTTGCCCGTTCCCTTTTTGGCTGCCGCAACATCTCGTGGCAAGGGGTCCCACCAGCTGATTGTGCACCACGTGGAAAATTCCTCCCGAGAGTTTGTTTTAAATTGAACTCGGTGACCAAAGGTGGACTGGGATCCAGATTCTGGGTTAGCTGGAGCCCAGTACATTCAGATGCTAAAATAAGGTGCAATTTATATTTTCACGCAGATAGTAAATTGCAGCAGCAGTTCCTCACGCAAGGTGGTAGACTCAAGCCTGCTTGTCCTTGGGGTAAAGTCCTCTCCAACTCCACCACGTCAAATGTTCACACAGAGCAAATCTCCTGAAAAAAAAACCCTCAGCTGCATGTGCCCTAGGCTCCCTGCTAGGAATTGCTCCATGGGATGCCACCAGACCCCATCACTGCCCAGCTCCTGGGCCAAAGCGCTTGGGATTCGCCTCCTCCCCAAGGCCATTGCCCAAGGGAGGGACAGCCAGGACAGCACAGTGACCCGGTGGTTTTTGGTAGCCCTAACATTGATGCAACTTAAGCAAAAAAAAGTTCTGGTGAGCAAGTAACGTGGGGCACGGGCTTTCAGAGGGCCAAGGCAGCCGCTGTGTTATTAAATCCTGGTGTTGAGGCCCCAGATGGCTTTCAGGGGACCCCAAGAGCTGGGCGGCCCAGTGACCCCCGATGGAAATCCCAGACAGGGAAAGGAGCTGCTAACATAGGACTTGCCTGTGGGGAAGGAAAGCTCTGGATATAATTCATGCCACGGTTTTATGGACTGAGGGTCTTGTCAAAGCAGCTCGATTCCACCATGGAGTAAGGTGACCACAGGGGTGAAAAGTGAGCACAAGGTGCAATAAACTGCTTTTTTATAGTTTTATAGGCAAAACTTTTCTCTTGGGACAACCTTGCATGCGTCTGCATTCATTTATGAGCCCTGCTGAGAAAATACTGAGCTTCTGCCGCTCTGGTGACCCCAGTTCTCCAGGCGCTTCAGACCTTCCCGGTTCCGGGCCTGCAGGAGCATGGAGGCTCAGGATGGATGTTGCCTTCCGGATCCAGCTGTGCCGTGGAAATGGGCCCTGCTTGCAGCTACACAGACCTTCACGTCTCCAGGAGGTTATGGCCCTCTTGGAGTGCTCCCAAACCCACTTCCATCAGGAGGAGCTCAGCGGTGATTCAGCACAACCTCAGAGAGGCGTTTTTAAAACAGGATGAGATGAACCACCTCTAAGATGATGGTTTCTCACCATAGATTATGGAAAGAGACAAGTTATTAGACTTCAAATAGATGTAAAACGTTTAGCTGGCTACAGTGAGATGACAAGAAAGCGACTGTCACTATTTAAGTAGATCAAGCTTAAAGGTATTCAGCTTAAAACGGGATGAGGAAGGACTCATCAGAGATGAGCCGAAGCTTTTTCAAGTCCCATGTGCTGGCAGGGCCAGAGAGCAAACGAATTCTGTTTAGCGACTGCTTTTTTAAGAGCACACACACTGGCAGGATGAGACAAAAAAAAATCGAACGGAACAGAAAACTGGAAGCCACCAGAAAACTTTCCCAAATGCATGTTTTGATTCATTTGAAGTACATAGTTTTGCTGTCACAGAAAGAAAAACCAAGAATGCTAATAAAATAAAAGCAATGTAAATATAGAGCAATGCAGTCAAAACAAAGAAAAACAACATTTGCAATGATTTTAAGTGACAGACAAGGCATCAACCCTGCACTCCAAAGCGTAGCAAGGGATTGGAAGGGAGAGCTTTGCAAGGAGCCAACAGCCCCACCATGGGGATAGCATTTTTTTTTTCTTTTTTTTGCCTTAACAACATCGTAGACTGATTGGAAGCAGGTTTCCAAGTCCGAAACACATCAGCGTGGTTTTTCAAGACCAAAACACAATATTTGGATTCTCTGATCCAAAAGCCCAAGCCCAGTTTCTTGCAATGCCACGTGCACGGTCAGAAAAGGACACGGGAAAGTTGGCAGAGCCTGGGCTACCTCTTGCAAGCTGGTGTCTCATTGCACATCGCCGAGAGGCGAGCGCGAGGCTGGAGGCGAGCGCGCACGGGGTCATGCATGCCTGAGCGCACCTGACGTGCAGGCATGCGGCCATCCACATGCATGCAGCTCTCCGGACACCTCGTCTTGCCATGCACCAAAACCAGCTGGAGTGTCACCATTTCTGCTCAAGAAACTACCTGTGCCAGGGCCTGTTCTCCAGCCTTGAGCTCCTGGACTGGGCTGGCCATGTTCAGGCTGGGAAACTCTCCCCTCCACCCAGGGTCTGTCCAAACTGCCCTGGGGATGCCCTGCCTCAGACTAATGCTGCCTGGGGCGGGTTGGGGCTGAGCACGTTGGCCTGGACCCTCCATGCCAAGCCTGAGGCACATCCCAGGACGGATGTGCATGGGGCAATGATGGGTTTGTCCATGGCTATACCCTGGCGCAGGAGCACACGTGGACCTTAGCTCCAGGAGGGTTGCACGGGCTTTCTGAACCACCCACCCACCTCAACACTCCTCCACTTATGCAGTTTTCTGCTTTTTTTTTGTTCTGGGACCATGCGCATGATGTCTTCTAGCAGGGGCCATCTGATCCTTGCCCACTGATGGCAGGAGCAGCCGGCTCGGCTGCCTCTCCGCGATGYGGCCAGGTCCCCTGCGTCCACCCCAGGAGGGCTCAGCCCGGTGCTCCTCAGCCTCCCGCTCTCCCAGCAAGAACAGGGGATGCAGAATGGACCGAGTTAAATGACCTGCTGCTGAAGAGCAAGCTGTCGAGCTGCAGCAAACTGCCCCGGCGTCCTCCCGCAGAGGGTGCCGGGAGCTGCCTCTGCCCCCGCGCGTCCGTCAGCCTCCCCTCCGCCTTCCCATGCCAGGAGGATTTCTCCCAAGGTCTTGCAAATCTTATGTAAAACACAACAAGCTGCAATAACAACAGGAATATTTGGCTGGCCGAGGTCTAGCCGAGCCGCGAGATGTTGCCAATGTCCTTTTCCTCTGCCAAGCGCGCAATCCACAGGCTTTCGGCACCTGCTCGGAGCAGCGTGAAATCCTCCCTCGCTTCTGGGCTCCGGCCCCGTTCTTCAGGCAGTGGCTGAGCCCAGGTCAGCTGAGGAATCACAGCTGGCATGTGCCCGGCTGAGGAGAAAACTCTGTGCTTTGGGAAAAGTCCTGCGTCACGCATGAGAAAGACTTAAGATTTGAATGGCTGCGCTGGGACAAACCAGACCATTCCCCTTAGCACAGACTCCGACAGTGACTATTACGGGGTGCCTCGGGAAGGAGCTTTCCAAAAGCACGAGCCTCGAATACGGCTCCCAGCCGCCAGCAATGAAAGGGTTATATATTGCCCTGCATCTTCCACGGAGTCAGCTCGAAGGCTGGGAGGAGCAGAAGTCCTTTCTGGAGCATGTCTGCTACGTCCTGCCCCAAACTGAGCTCTTTGACTAGGCTTGAGCCCCTCTGCAAGGTGATGTCTCCAAACGCAGGGTCTTCACCTGGCCTGAATCATTGCCCAAGTCAGATCCCTGCCTGGATCTGCTGTCTTCCTGAGATACGTCCCCAGCTCTTCTCCAGCATCACTTGTTCTGCGCTCTCCAGGCAAGTGAGGGGAAGTTCAGCCGAGATGTGTTGGAGTTGTTGCTCCATCGTGTTTTGCTAAGACAAGGACACACAACAGGGAAATGGAAAGAACAGCTAAGGCAGATGACACAGGTCCCATGTCCTGGGCTGATGTTTCCTTGGCACTGATGTCTAGAAAAAGACGTGGCGAGCTCTTCTTTGCCATTCTGAGACCTGGCAAACTCCAGGCACTGATGGGCTGAGTGAGACGCTGCCTCTAGCTGCCCCTCTGGCCACAGCATAAAAGAAGAGCACCCTCCTGGGCATGCTGACTACTATCTTCTGAGGCTGATGGCAAAAACGAGACAGGAAAGAAGAAAAATGAAGGAGGATTAAAAAAAATAGCATATGAGAGAGTGCCGTAGAAATAGGACGACACTGGTTGCTCTCTACTGCCCAGCCTGGTCAGGTTATCTCCGGGGAAGCAGATAAAGACAGCTGGTGGGATCACGGCAGTCTGGCTTCCCATGAGATACTGGGGAGAGCAGTCATAACAGCAAAGCTCCCCCTGACCCACCATCCATGGGGGAAGCACCGAAGAAGAGGTTGCAGTCTCTTCCCATAAAATTCGACAGTAAAATGCATCATGCTGCTTGCAGAGCCGAGCATTTTAATCCTATTTCTCAAATCTTTTCATTTGTTGTCAGGACAACCTGGGATTTCAGCTTCCTTCGCAGAGTTTTCTTGACCGAGACCCCTCCCATGTGGGCCAGTCTGGCTCCGTCTCTGTCCGACTTTAATAAATGACCTTCTGGAGCAAATCGCATTGGATTCCTGCTGCCTTGGACAGCGCAGCCTTCTGCTCACCACGTACCCTGGAGGCCTGACCAGCGCTTGCTGCTTTGTGACAGCYGGGCTTTCACACATCTCCTCTCTCCGGGAGCTGGGATGCAGAAGGTTTCCTGTGAAAGCTCTTACAGGCGCAAACGCTGCAAAATCTCCCAGAAAGGACAGTTTGCAGTTTCTTCCTCTGCACCACTCAAGAGCATCTTCAAGGTCTCCAGAGAGCCTGCTTTTGCTATTTTGCTGGGAAGTGATTCCCAAAACAGCACTCACCTTGTCCCGCTGGTAGATTTTAGCCCTCCCTGGGACTGCTGCCTGCCAGGCTTGGCATGGGTGAGCCCCTGCCAATGCACCTGGCCCCAACCCATCTCTGGGCAGGCACAGGGGTTAACCTGGGACAGGACCTGCCCATGGCGCTTTGGATGGATGCTGGTTGCGGGGAGAGTTTCCCAGGGCATGAGGCCCTGGTGATGGTTAGTTCGCTAGGAGAGATGAAACCTTCCCGGTCTGCCCATGGGAGCATCTGTGCACTGGATCCCACACATTTGTTCTGCAGAGAAGAGAGAAATCCTGGGAGGAAAGAGAGTGTGATGGGCCCCAGAGATCCCTGCAGAGGCGGCTAAGGTAGCGGGAGTAAGGTCCCCAAACACCTCACTCTGAAAAGCCACTCATATCACCACTTCAGGGAAAATCTGCGGCTCCACTAAAGTGAAGAACAACACAGAGCAGCTCTGGTTTCTTTCATTTGAGGCTGGAAAGTGGACGTGGCAGTTTCACAAGGCAGAAGCCCTCTTCTCCTTCCCCACTAGTGTCCAAGAAAGTCCTTAGGGAAAGCAGCCAACCCAGGGACCAAGCTGAAATATTCCCTTCCCCCAAAGAAGCAGGGACCACCGTTCTGGGGCCATTTCCCTTCCCCCAAAGGAGCATTGCTCAGGTTCCCTTTTGTGTTTTCATAAAAGGACTCTTTCTGGAGAGCTGAGCATGCCTGGACTGCCAGAGGGCAAAAGGTTCTTGAGGACTCTGGGGCTGGACTAAGCTGTAAGTAGTGTGGAAAACTGTGGGCAGCAGGATCTTGCAGTGAAGGAATCTTCATCATGGGAGATAAAATCTTAAGGGTCTCAGGGTCCTGGAGTGGGCAAGCAGCATCTCAAAGGCAGCTCTTCTTAAGATCAGCTGGTCCATGGCCACAGTTTTGAATGTGGGACTCCTGAGCTCCCACAGCTGCTAGGAAGGATGAAAGGATGGAGCTGCTCTACTAAAATCTGCGGTTTCTTCCTTCCTGCTAAGGGCTGACCCTTTGCTGTCTATATCCGTGCTGGACAGGCCACCCACTGGCTTGGATTCGGTTTCGGAGGCTGTGTCCCAGGAACACAGCCCCGGCTCTGGGTAGACCCAAGACCAGCTTGTTCTTGGGATGTTCTCATGTCCCATTCAGGAATCCAGAGGGCTTGGTCCTTGGGACGTTATGACCCAGATCGCATTCCTTCTCTCGACAAGACGTGTTCTGGAGTCCAAGGCTGTGTGAGAGCCCTTGCTGGAAATAGAGCAGCTTCTACGTTAGTCTGAGCGTTCGCTGACCTTCACGATTCAGATCGCCAAACGCTGGCATCAGACGAGCTACGCAAATCGACACTGGTTGAGAATCTGGCCCAGGTACTTAACTCTGCTTGGGTATGAAGGGCAAACCCCAAATCAGCTCTTTTCCAACCAGCTTGAAACTAGGCACTGGTCCACGCAGTTGGCTGTGTTTCATCCTTGCTCAGGCGGCCAAAGATTGTTCTAAAAATCCTGGGAAAGAGCAGCGAGTACAGGACAATTGCTGGGCTGGGATGATAGGGATCCCTCGCCTTTTGCGGGCCCCAAAGACAACTCATGCGCAAGCTGGGTAATTCCAACAGAAAACTGCCCACAGCTCCCCCTGGGAGCCACTTTCTGGCATTTGCATTCTGAACAGCAAAGTGCAACAAGCGTCATAAGTGATTCACAGATACAGACGTGTGGGGAAATATTAAAGTGAAATCTTAAATCTACTGGTCCTGCTGAGGTCTGTGGCTGGGAACCACAGTCTACCAACAGGAAATTTAAATGTTTTTTTCCCTTTAAAAGAGGGGGAGAAATAAAGAAAAAAGGATTATCCAAGGATGTGGTGTGAATCATAAGGTACAACTGTAGATTACTTTTCTTGAGGCCAGAAGAGAAAAGCCATGAGTTAAAATACAAACCGTAATGCCTTGCAAAATGGGAAGGCAGATGTACTTCTTGCCTCAACTTTGCTCAGGATCTGTGGGACACATAGCTCTGAGCAAGGCCAAGGCGAGGTAGACGTGGTATGGATTTGGCAGTACCTGTTTGGAGATGCCTYGAGAGCATCTGATTTTCAAACAAACAGGAGCTTTTGCTCTTTCCGCTGCCTGGATTTCAGCATCTGAAAATCAAGTCARCCATARTTTCCTTAAACATCCTGCGTGTGTCTGAACTGAGAACTGAAGAACAGGCTTAAGGGTGAATGCAAGCAAATGARTGCAAACAATGTTAGTTGGCTGCTAGCTCAGAAACCGGTCAAGCTCAAGGGAGCCTTTCTGACCAAAAGTAGGTATTTATATCTCTGACCCCTGGGGTGTGATCCAGATGCCCACAGCTAGGTGTCTAGAGTCATTCACGATGCCCTCAGGTATCCCACCTGCTGGTCCAGAAAGCCATGGATTACCCTTACTTCTTCTGTCTTCTCAGCCAGCCCCTTCGGGATGTCTTGGGTACCCTCTTAGATGCCTTGGGTACTTCAGGTGGATCTGGCCACCTATGTTTAGGTGATTGATGTGATTCTTTAGCAGCCCTTTCTGCTCAAAGGGCTTTTCTGCAAAGCGGCTCATCTCAGTTGACCACAGTACAATAAATTCATCTCATTGCTCTTAGGAATGACTATTTTTCTCCAGGGCTCTGAAAYGGACTTGAGGGTGTACAGCTTGGGTGGAGATGTGTGAAGCTGAGTGTGGCAGCTGCTGTGCTAAGGAACTGCCAAGCTCAAGACATCGCTTGGAGAACTGGAGTGGTTGTTCAGCTTTGCATGTCCTTCCTCCTCCCTGACCAACATGAATTTGTACCAGCCCCATTAGTGCCAAGGACCCTTTGGGTCTTTCTCCAAACAACTCTAGAGCTAGACCTGCACCTGTGTTTGTGGGTGAGGAATAGAAGCAAAGGGAGAGCTCAGACTTTGGAAGAAACTCAACCTCACATTTAACTGACCGCACACAAGCTCGAAGGTGCACAGACAAAGTCCTCAACCATGTGTTCAAGGTATCACAGCTATTTACTACAGCAGTCATAGCCAGGAAAGAACCTCGACAGTGTTTGCACATGTGTGCAAATTCACAGGTGGCTAATGGGATGTGGTGCCTTTCCCAGGAAATATATTTATGTACATCGCCGGACAAAATTATGGGTGCATTGGGTCCTGCTGTAGTCTCAGCTCTTCAGTAGTCCAGCTGGGACCTCTGCAAGCAAACCTGATCAAGAGGCGTCACTGAGGAGAATGGAGTGAATGAAGCTGAGCTGTTGCACGTCAGGAGGATTGTGTCTTGTACGAGTCTGCAAATTGACTCASTAGCTGGGGCACGTTGGTGAAACTGGTTGGGGGACCTACATRCAATGCTGAGAAAAGCAAGCTGGAAGGACCTTCGAGAGGTAGTACAGCCCACCGTAACTCCACTGGTGGTCACTGGGCTGTACAAGATGGCAGGAGGTGGCCCATAGGAAGACTGCAAAAGAGTGACAAAACCAGCTACCCAGACAACTGCCAGTGCCACATACCCTCGAGCAGGTCAGCAAGCGGTGGGAAAGCAAAGAGGACAGGAAGAAAGGCACAGTCCCTGCTCAGCTGAACTTTTCTTGGCTCGCAAATCTCAATGCAAAGGGATGGCCACCGTGTCAGATGAGCAGCCCAAGGGGGCTTGGGGCTTTGTTTCAAACAGGGCTAAGTGGTCTGTGGATTAAAAGAGGATGAAAAACTCTGATCTCCAGCCCCAAGGCAGAACCTTCTGCTTGTCCTAAACACTTTCAGGCAGATTCTTGTTAAAGCTGTTCTTAAAAATGCCCCATGATGGAGACTCCACCCTGACCTTGGATGGTCCAGACCAGCACTTTGCTCTTCTTTCTAGAAAGATTTTCTCTAACTTCCATCTCCCTTACTGCATTTCAAGCCTGGGCTTTCCCATCTGCTCATCAGGACACAGGAGATGTTCCCTTCCTATTTGCCAACACATTTTATGCATTTGTAATACATGGCCATGTCTTCCTGACACTGCCTCTGCTCTACACTAGAGCAATTCCCATTCCTCCTGACTGCTGTTGCAGGTCATATTTTCTGGGCTGCCAAAAACAATCAAAATAAGAGCACCAGTGAAGCAACGGGAGATCTCAGGGAWATGCATTGGCCGTGGTGCCAAGCGCAGGGGAATAAGAGACTCTGCATCACGAAGACAGCTAARCCTTTTGCTRCTGCACCAACAGTTGTTTGAAGCTRGAACAGAAGAGCATCGGGGAGTGGACAGACGCACGAAAGCCACAAGCACCTGATAACGACAGCAGAGGAATGAAATCAGAGAAAATCCAATTTCCACTGGAGAGCAAAAATAAACTCTGACAAGCGAGCAGAGGAAGAGAACAGCGYGTTCCCGAAACCGCTGCTTTCGCAGGCAATGCGCACAGCCAAACGCAACGGGCACCAGCACGCRTCCGGCAGGCCTCTATCTGAGGGTAACAGAGAACCCCAGAAACGACGGGGGTGTCCCCTGAAAATCCAGCCCAGGCAGCAGTGCACGCTCTTCCCGTCCCAGGGCTGAGGTCCCAGTGGAGCTTGTTACCCGGGGCACGGTGCCGTGCAGGTGGTGCGTGCTGCCCACAATAACGAACCCCTCGGGGATCGGGGACACAGCGCAGGAAGGCGCCCGAGAGGCAGCATCTGAGCTAACGAGCCCTGATGGATTCAGACTGGATCCCAGCCCGGCGACGGCAGGGAGGACCTCAGTGGGTCCCTCGGCATGGGGAGCTCTCGTGCATTAGCCAAAAACGACGTGCTGACCACAGGAGGGGAGCGGGATGCTGTTCAGCTGTGTGGGAGCTTGTGTCCTGCCAGCACTGGGCAAACTGTTGTTAAAAAAAGGTGCGTTATGGACTGCTGGTGGCACCCTCTGATTTAAAGGGATGGGCTGCTCTGGTGGGGAAGGAGGTTGTGGAGAGGTGCATAATGCACGAAACCCGGGTCACGACTGACCCCCAAAGAGCAAGGAGTTACAGCGGAAAAGCACCTGCCCTGGCCATCCCCCTCAGCCCTGTGCTGGCTGTAGAGATTTAGCCTTCTTGGCCACCTGGTCAAGACCTTTCCAGCCAGCTCCTGGGGCAATATTCAGCTTTTCCATGGCTTGCATCAGACTTCCTCCAGCGTGAAGGAGCAGGGAGCGCATCTGAGCACGCAGAGAGCCCCGGGTCTCCTGGAGCAGCCTGGGCGTTGAGCCACCGGACGCGTGTTAGGATGGTCTGCTGGTTGCACAGGGGAATATGTTCCCCTTTCCCTTTGAACTACAACATCTCCCTCCCTGGTTGCAGTGACTACCTGGCCTTTGCAAGCCCTGGAGCTCCTGCAAAAGGAGAAAACCTGCTTGCTTCAGTTCCATCCATGACCTAAAGTGAGCTGGAAAGACAAACGTTAGCAGCAGTTAATCCGCCGGTGATGCTCTGGGAGCGCGATAGCTGCTGCACGTGTATCTCATGGCATCAGTCCCTTCCCCAAAGGCTTTGCAGCGCAAATATAAACGCGGGTCAACAGCCTCATGTCTAAGAGTCGTGTTGGAGGTGTCACGGCAAACCAGGCTCTGCAGGGTTTTCTCCAGCAGGTCTCTCAGCGAGGGCAGCTGGCTCTCAGCCCCAGCCAGGTCCGCGTTTTTCAAGAAACCCTTCCATTTCCTAGCAGCTATTTTGGTTTGCTAGTGAATAAATAAAACATGAAGTCTCTTTCAACTCCTTGGGAAGAAACATCAAAATGTTGTCAAGTTTGGTCTCCTCTCCCCTCTCCCGTCCCCCTGGCACTTTTTTAGCTTGTACCAGTACCTTTTAAAGTCAAATGTAGGAAATTGAGTTGCACTGTAACGTGGGCACAGGAGCCCAGCTGTGTTTCAGCGAGCACCAGGGGAGCCTGGGCAAAGCTGATTGCATTAAGCCACGCTACAGCCCTCGCCAGGAGCCATCTGGGGAGCAGGGAGTGACGAAAGGGGACCAGGTGGCATGGAGCCAGCCTGCGGGAGCCTAGCCAGACCCTGGCTGAGGACACCTCGTCCAGGTGTCCACCCGCTCAGGGCCACCCCGCCTGTGTGTGTGTTTTAGGTCCCTGTTCCCCTGCTCTGGGGAGAGGGATGGACCCAGGCACCCCGAGAAGAATCTCTCCCATCCCACCACTGTCCGTTCCTGTGGATGCTTCCCACCAGACTCCTCCCTTGGAGATGGGGACGGGGCACTTTTTCCTTCGGAGGGGCTGGACTCCGGTTCTTGTGGTTGAAGAGGGTCTGCAGGTGTGCTGCCTTCCCAAAGTGCTTATAACACAGATAACACAATACTTTTCCAGGGAATATTTGGGATATGGGGTGGGGGTGGGGTGTTCATGGCCAATTTCTTGCATGTGTTCACTGAGTATTTCATTACCAGCTATTTTCATCCACGTGTTTTCTTAGCCTGCCCACAAAGCTTACACTGTAATTTTGTGTTTTCCCATCCAATTATACAAATAGCCGCACAAAATCACCATGCAGCAGGTAGCAGGCAGCATGTCTGTGAGAAAATAATTCCGTCAAAGCTCTTTCACCATTGGAAACGTAGAGTCTTTCGGTACCGTTACTTGTTTATGTATTTATTTACTGTGAGAGGTGGCCATCTCCTTCAGGAGAGTTTTGATGTTTGGAGACCAGGAAATGCAATTTCTTCAAAACAAGCTGTTTCTCCTCAAAGTAAAAGCGTTGTGCTGGGAGCCTCTGTGGCATCCTGGAGGCTGCAGCCCAGCTTTGGAGCCTGCTGGGTGCAGGACGGCTGCCCTGGAGGGGCTGCACTCCAGCTCCCGGGGGACCAGGAAAGGTAGAAATGGCTTCAACTTCCAGGAAAAACTTTCTGTTTGTCCTTTAAAATGCCTCTTCTTGCAGATAATGTATTCCCCATGTTTCAGCCAGCTCAAAAGCAGAGCTGGGGCCACCCAGTTTCTACTACCTTTATTTTATGGGGTGGGGGATCTCAGCAAGGTGGGAGCTGAGACCTGGAGGCGTCCTGTGATGGATAAAGAGGCTGAGGGGCAGAGATCCCCCCCAGATGGTTTGAAGCACGTTATAGGCTCCTATCTCTTTCATTCCTCTGCTTTAACAGCCAAGACAACGGTGTGTGAGGCCACGTTAGGGACAGACCACAGCACCACGGTACGTTTGGAGACCTGACCCTCAAACGCGGTTCCTCCGCACTCGCTGGGTGACCTGCTCTCTGCAGCCTCCGTCTTGCTCCGCGACCCGACATGCTGCTGGCAGCTGGTTTGCAGATCACAGCAAGCATCTGTGTCTGGTGCATCGAGTCCTGGAGCAGGAGAGAGGCCTTGCAAGAAGTTTGGTGCTGCAGGACCAAGAGACACTAGCGCTTGTGAGAGCTTCAGGCTCCATTTGTCAGGCAACTGGGTCCTGGAGCCACGTGATACTTCTTAGAGATTTTATTTCTTAATCATTTATTACTACCTTTTTCAGAGCAGGTGTCTACCTGACATAAAACCTTGCAGATAAACGTGGAAAAAGCCATATTTTGCCTAACGGCCTGCTGGACCAGGCCAGCTTCGCCTCACTGAAGTTGCACAAGGAGGCAAGTGCCGAGAGACCCCGTTGTCCCCCTGGCCTCTCCCAGAGACCTTGCAAACCTCCCTGGCCCACTGCATCCCCTCCAGCCCGGTTTTCCAAGAGCCAGGCCTGGACTTCACACTCGGGCCAACAGCACCGCAGCTTCTTTCCCTCTCCGGGAGACACCCTGTGCTGAGGCCACCGATGTCTTGGTGCTCATCCATCACCCGCCTGGGGTGCTGAGCTCCCCCATGTGCACAAGACCCTCCCTTCCTCCGACGCATGCCGGTGCTGTGGCCGTTGCATCATCATGTGTCTTAATGCATGGATTATCCCATGGGGATGCAGAGGTTGTTTCGCAGTGGGGGGACACAAGGTGTATCCCCAGCTTGTGGCAGGGGAGGGGAGGGGGGGGGGCTCCTCTTGCAAAGCCAAGCTGCATGGGAGCAAACAGGCTGCCTCGGGGGCTCCGGCCATCCAACGAAGCCCCAGAGCCCAGAGAGCCCCAGAGAGGGAGGTCGGGATGCTTTCGGGCTTACCTCGCCGGAGCCGCCTGATTTAGCATTCATTAGCGGTGACGAGGCTCTGTGGGAAGGGGAACACCGAGCGGTGCAGCGGGACTGCTCTCCCGGGCCCTGACGCTCCCCAYGGGACGGCAGAGGATCATCCGCTCGTAAATCACGTCCTCCGGCTGCTTCATCATGCGCTTGCCTCTCCYCTGAGATCCCTCCACGGAGAGCTCCTCTCCCGGAGCTCGAGGCCCTGGATAAAAGGATAAAAGCCTGATGTGGCAGGTCCCGAATCCTGCTTGGTTTTGCAGACATAGCAGCTCCATCAGGGCTGCTGCGAAGGAGCCTGACAGAGACTTTGCTAATTTGACGTTTATTGAAGCCCCAGGCTCCTCTGGCTCCCTCTTCTGCTAAAGGCTGATAAAGCTGGCGAGGTACCAGCGGGCTTTAATTGCATTTTAATTGCTCTGGTGCGATGCGGGCAGCCCCTTTGCTCCCCCCACCTCCTGGTCCTGGATAAGGATTTTTTTACAGCAGCGATGGTTATTTCACTC
Source organism: Apteryx rowi (assembly GCF_003343035.1). NCBI lineage: Eukaryota > Metazoa > Chordata > Aves > Apterygiformes > Apterygidae > Apteryx > Apteryx rowi. Next base: position 52,779 of record NW_020451306.1, read on the forward strand.
GACGAGAGACACGGAGCGGCCTGAACTGGTGCAGGCAGACGCAGCCCCAGACGACGAGCACCCATCCAAGCAAATCCACRTTCGGGAGCTGCCCTGTCCCTCTCCCCCCGCCGAGGGAGGCCCTCCTTTTCTCTCTTTATTGTTTCGATGAAAAAAAAGATACGAATAATAAAATGCAAACAGCTATTTTAAGGGAAACAACCTAATGCACAAAAAAGCCCACGTTTCTGCCAAAATGGCATCGCAACGCGACGGAGCGCTCGGCTTCTCCTGAAAGCGATCCCTATGCCCAATTTAGGCAAAAGTATTTGCCATCCGATGCAGATAACCGCAGGGTTTTCCCAGGCCCATCTCGTTAGATAGCCGCCGTCGCGGGGGAGAGCAGCATCTCCCCCCCGGCTGTGCGCAGGCGGCGGCAGAGCCCCCGCGCCCGGGGCTGCAGGGCCAAGCGCTGCACCTGCGGGAATTCGGCTCTTGCTCCTCGGCCCGCATGCCGGGCTCCGCGGTGGAGGCGGGAGAGGTTTGCAACCTGGCCCACGAGCATCTCCCCCGGCCGCTGGGTCCGGCGCCTCCATTCCTGCATCTCCCTTTGGTGGATGAGGCAGATGGGTCCCCCCCTGAGCGCTGCCTGAATTTGCTGCTGAGCGGCTCCTGGGCAGCATCTTTGGGGCTGATTTGTCCTCTGAAGCCCACACTCACCTGCCTCTGTCATGGCTCCACCCTGCAGACCCTCACTTTTCACTTCTCACCCCAAAACGGGTGGTGCTTTTGCAGCGAGGGGACCGGGTTGCGGCGCGCAGGGACRCGGCACTAGCCCCTCGGTGGCTTCCCACCGCCACGCAGAGGCAGGCAGGGCAGCGACGGGGGTCTGCTCTCCTTCACCTTGAGAGCAAGWTCCATCAAATATTAATGCTTTCCATTCGCGAGGCCCTCAAAGCCGGGCTGTGGTCGGCGAAGCGGGAGGCTGGCGCCCTCTGACTCTCCCAAAGCCGCGCAGACGATCGATGGCAGCACCGGGAATAGAAACTGGGGCCTCGCACCTCCGGCTCGGCCCCCTGAGCTCACCTGCTGGGCCCCGGTGTCCTTGTCCCCGTCCCTGCCAGCCGGTGGTGATGGAAGCAAGCCGGAGATGTCGGTGCCGCGCTCCCGCAGGCGGCTGCCCACTTTGCCTGCCCGAGCGGGCACTTTCCCGTGCCCTCCGCAGCGTGTTGGGGACTTCGCAAGCATGCAGAGAGAAGCAAAACCAACCACCCCCAAGCTGCAGTGATCCGGCTCCCCATCTACGGCAGCACACGTCCCCCCTGAGGACCGTTCCTTGGCCGGAGGTGAAGGATGTTGGGAACTGGCCTGTCCTGACAGCGCCTCCTGCAAAACGCCTGGAAACCAGGGCAGGGAGAGGCAAAGGGGGATGTTGAGAGCTGGAAAAATCACGGCGGGGGGGGGGAACAAGGGCGCAGGGACGGGAGCTCAGAGGGGCAGGCTGAAGGCACAGGCTCAGTGGAAGATGTTTTGAGAAGCATCTGAGTCCGTCCTGGAAGAAATGGGGTTGCCCATTGCAGTAGCATGGGTGGTCTGATCTGCCATGGGAAGAGCTGGGTGGGAAGAGCATCCCCCCCCTTGCCCCTATCCTATGCATAACCTCTTCCCACCCTACTTTGCAGGGATCACCGAAGGCAGAGGGGTCTGGGAGGGTATTTGTTACTCTGGGAGGCTGCAGGGACCAACTCAGTCAGGGACTAGACTCCCKCCTGGCAGAGGGGTCGTTTGCGGCTTTGACACACCAAGGGCCACGTGCAGGCTGGGATGGAGAGGATTTATCCCGGGTTAGGGTTTCTCCTTATTTGCCCTCTTTTTTATCCCCTCTTCCAAGTATCTGCAGTGGGATGCTGTTGGAGAGAGGATCCTGGATGTTTTTTCACATCTTCAGGGTTGCACCAGCAACAGGAAGGGCACGCRGTTAAAAACTTGCGCTAGCCCAGTCCCGTGGGGCTCTCAGGACACTGCGCGTGGGTCCCTGGGCTGGTGAAGCCCCTTGCCCAGAGGGGAGATGGGTGAGTTGTCGGCCTGATTAGGACCTCACTCCTCCTGACTTGCGCTAAGGGCGTTGCACTGGGGAGAGGGGCGGTGAGGGACTCCATCCAAACTCACCCCCGTTGAGGGTGAGATGATGTGAATCTCCTTGCGGTCCAAACACTGCTGCAAATCCCGGTGCCTTGGTGCTGTTCTCCGGTTGTCCAAACCTTGTGTCCTCACATGGCTAAGGAGCTCCTGCAACACCCTTGCTGGGGGTTATACCACGCATGACCAGCAGCAGACAGCCCTCCCGAAGCAGGGTCCTCACCTGAACCTTTTCCAGTGTCCTATCCCACCCATCAGCGTAGCTCCCAGGATCCCAGCTGGCCCCTCAGCATACGACACGCGTTCAGACGGTGTCCGGGCCCCTGGACCCACACCTCCCTGCCCCACCGTCCCCAGGGGAGGCGAGCGTCGTTAGCGCGCCGGACGATGTCACCGCAAGCCTCCAGCACAAAGCTGCTAAAAATAGCCACCATGCTCAAGAGCAGTTACAGCTAAAACCCTCAAGCCTCCTTTTCACCAATTTACGTCATCTTTCCCAGTCGCGGCGCTGGCTCCTCAGGGTGTCACAGCCGGCGCTGGCCTCTGCAGGGGACACAGAGATCCCTGGGACTGCTAACTGCAACTCAACAGTCCCATGCCTGGGAAGTCAAGGGAAAGGCAACTCAGAGCAAAAGCACCAGCWCAGGCAGATGTTATATCAGCCTAGAGGACTGGATCACCGAGCTGCTCCCTGGCTCTGTGCTGACTTTTGGGATGACCTTGGGAAAGCCTCTCCCTGTTCCCAAACAGAGCAGGAGATCCCAAAGCTTCTGGGTTTGTCCCTTTTGCGCTTCTGCCTGCAGGGTTGCGGAGCCGGGCTTGGGAGGTGCAGGAAGCTCCCTGCAGTCCTGTGTCCTTGTGCAATATCGCACACCTCTGCCTCCTGCAAGGCTCGGTCCTGGCAGACCATCACCCGCAGCCTTGCCTTTTGCCCACGTCTGCCCTGGTAGGGACGCACGTACCATGGCTGGTAGGTTGTTCAGGAGCAACCCCACAAGGCTGAGATTTGGCTTCTTGCTGCTGAGCATGCTTTGGTCCTGAATTTTGCAGCAGCATAAGCTGAGCTTTGCACCTGGGGATGCTGAAAGCCCTGACTTGGGGACAGAAACCAGCGTGAGCTAGTGGCTCTACGGGCAGTGCTGAACKTAGGGGAAATCCTTGCCTGATGCCAGACCCAGGCAGCTGTTCCCAGATGTGCCCTGCTCCTGCTCACCTGGCAAGTCCAACCCATCTGGTGCAGCTGATGTGATCTGGGGGGAGGCAGCATCAGCGAGGGAGCGCCGGGGGCCCTAGGGAGCCCCCAGGCCCGGGTCCCTCCCTGCCTGACCCCCTCAATCCCAAACGTCCAAGAGAAGGAGACTGGGGGATCCTTTTGGATGCAAACCGTGGGTTGCATGTGTTCRGACGTAGGCTGCAAAGATCCCAGACCTCTGTTAAAGTGCCTGGGGGGATTGGGCTTGCAGAGGCTGTGGGTGACAGGTGCCGGCTGAGCCGCCTCCTCTCGCTCCCCGTGTCCCGTGTTCCCCGGCCGAGCAGCGCGGGGCTGAAGAAGGGCRCGGAAGGAGGCTCTCCCTTTGCCAGGCTCAGCTTTTCCTTGCATGGATCCGCTACGAGCTGCTTCAGCCCCTGTCCCAGAAAGACGGAGCTTGGAAAAACCCTGGCTGAATGCATCGTCTGCAACGGCGTGGCCGTGCAGAATGCGGTCCTGGTCTGCCCTCGGTGGCTGCACCCTGCAGGCAAACCCCCCCCTACACGGACGGGGATGCTCCCCGTGGCACCATGCATCCGCTCCGGGCAGGGAGAGATGCACTGAGGAGCCTTGGAGGGCGCCGGGAGAACCCGGCCCATCCCCGTGTACGAGGGCGGTTTGACCCAGAATTACCCTGTTTTAGTAACGCTGGTTTCCCCTCTAGTGAGTGCACAGCCTGGAAGATCCCCAGAGCTGCAGACATTTGTCAGAGGGGTTCGCTGTGTAGGAGGTGGTGCTGTCATCCTGGCTCCGTGCGATCCCAAATGACTTCATTCAGAAAACACGGAGGGTGCAAAGAAAAAAAAAAAAAGAAAGAAAAAAGGTGTCCGAAATGTAGGAAACGCCAGAATCCTGGTTGCCTAGACAACTTGTGACCCCCTTGTCCGTACGCACGATGACTCAATCCTTAATAACATGACCGAGGATAATTTTTGCCCACAGGAACCCTGACTCACTCCAAAAGCAGATGTAATCAGAAGCAAATACCAGAGCAGGTGCAGCCTGTGTCTCGCCTCCTCTGGGCCTGTGACTCGCTCCTTGCCATTTACCGGCCGCGCAGACCGTCTCCTGATAAGCAGCAGGGTCTGCTGGGGGGGGCATCGTGCCAGGTTCGGGGTCAGCCAACCCCCCGGGATGCTGGGGACATGGGATCAGAGGTGCTGATCCTTGCAAGGATCCCTTGGGAAGGGCCGCCAGTGCCAAAACCGGAAGGAAGCGGACGCTGAAAGGCGAGGTTTGGTCCCTTCCTCCGGCTTTCGGCATTGCAGAGATACGTACCACCTTCTTTTATTTAAAAATCCCGTCGTGTCCTGCGTTTTTTGGGGGGTTTTGTTACGCTTGCCATCTGTCAGCATCCATCCCCCCCCCCCCCACAGCCCTCTCCCACCAACCGTTTGGATGGGAAATAAAAATGCGGGGCAGGGATTAAATAACTCGCTGGGCACAGCTACGGAATGCAGCATCCGAGGCGCATCGTGCCGTAGGTATTAAATGGTCCCGCTGCAGCACAGAGCGCTTGCACACCGCGAGAAGGCCAAATAACATTGCTGGCCCAGGTTTTCGTTACGAGCCCTGCTTTTGCCAGGGCTCGGAGCATGATGTACCTGGTGCCTTTGCTCATGCCCAGCCTATTCATCCTGAAGATTGGGATTCCTGGCAGGGAAATGMTTGAAATATGCTGGTGGGGTTGGGATGGTGAGGATGATGTAAAAACGGGAGTTTTAGTGGGGGCAGAGCGGGTTCCACGGTGGATATAACCATCCAGGGATTGCAACGGCCCAGCCAAGTGGTCCTCAGCCGAACCAGGACCCAGCTGAACTCTTCCTCATCCCCAGCAGGTTTTGAGCCAAAGGTAAGAGACCGGCCTGGCGATGTCTGAGCGCTTCCGATTAGCTTCTCTTTCGCTCTCACGCGCCTCCCCATGCCAACCCCATCCTCCTCCTCCTCCTCCTCCTCCTCCCCTGGTCCTCGCGCTGCGGGCTGTCCTGGTTTGCAAATCCCCTGCCCTGCTTGTGGGAGCAGCCGTCCCCAAGCTCCAGCCCCGGGGTGATACCTATCACGGCCGGATCCAAAGGCAGGATCGGTTCAGAGGGGCTGGTACAGACTCCAGACCGCCGGCGGGTGCTCTCCGTGCGCGCTGGCCCTGCTCAGCCTCCAGCGGCTAATCACATCAGAGCTGGGGCCGGGAGCACTGCCGGCGGGGATGATATTACCTCCTGGCTGTCTCRGCTGAGCCTGTCGCTCTGGTTTTCTGTCCCCGCTGTGGGAGAGGCTTGTTGCAGAAAGGACCATCTCAGGAAGGATGCTCTTGAAGCATCAGCCCAGCCAGGCCCCCTTGAAACAGGCACAGAGAGAGAGTCGGAGGCAAATGGGAAGGGAAATTGCAGCTGCAGAAAATTGATTCCCTGCAGGTTGCTGAGCTGCACAGGGTTGTGAGCGTGCAGTGACCTGCAAAGGGAAGAAGCGCAGAGCTAATATATACCCCAATCCTAACCGAGTGTGTTGTAGTGCTGTTACATTGCAGAGGAGGGGTAGCAGGGATGGAAACGAAGGGGCTGTTCTCATCGCTCTGTGTACGGCAATGGAGCTCAGGGCCCTGCCAGGGGCAATACCTGCTCTGAAAGGCGCAGCAGATCATCGCCGTTGCTGGGTCTCGCAGGAAGACGGCGCGTAAGAGCTTGCACACAGGCTGCAGGCTAGCATCCAGCCCCCGCTGATGGTTGAAGTGACTCACCCAGGTGAGGACCAAACCAGGGACAGAGCTTGCAATGTTCTCCCAGGTCCAGCCTCCGGCTTTTTCCCCCAGCCAGGCATGGGCAGCTCTGGCTCCCTGCGAACCAGGCATGAGTATCTGACCTGGCCCTGGACCCATCCCTTGGCTTTCCGGCCAACAGTGGGAGAGACACCTCTGCACCATGCTGCAGCTGGGGTGAACCGCTGGTCGTATTTGCCTTCCTTTCTCCCTTTTGTGATCCTGTGATGATCTCTGTGGATGCACCGTGATTTGCCACTATTGCCCGGGCTCGTCCTGCAGAACATCGTGTTGCTGTCCTCCCTCCCGGAGGACAAGGTCCTGGCTCTACACACCTGCAGCTAGCGCACAGACCCTGCTCCAGCCTCTTTACCCCCTGCAGCCCCGGCTACGCTGGTCCTTGCAGCCACAGACTGGGTCCCACCTCCTGCTCTCCTCCTCCACGGCCAAGCAGGGAGCAGATCGGGGCTAACCCAGGCGAAAGCAAGGTGCTTCTTGCTGTCTGGTTGACTGAGCCGGTCCGCCCCGCGCATCCCTATGAAGGGTGAGAGCGGGAGTAARACTTCTCCAGACTTAGCTGGCCTTGTTGTCCCCGGTCCAGCTGCCTCCCTCTGAGGAGCAGGGGAAAGCGGGGCAGCCCCTGTCCTGCCCCATTAGCAAGCCAACTCCACCGCTCGCCCTGTGCCCACGACACGGGGTCTCCCCTGGCTTGCACCCTACCTGAGAGCCTCAGGAGGCAGCTGGGTCATTAACACCATTCAGCTGCTGTTCTTCCAAGGCTTTATTTAGCCCCTAATCCAGGGGTAATTCAGCTGACTTTGTTTACCAGGTCTGACCTCTTCTTCCCTGCACAGCCCTTGCACAGGTTGGGTTTTACTTTGGTCAGGGAAGCAAACCAAGGGGCTTGGAGAGGAAAGGGGTTGACTGGAGATGCCCAGACCATGCTCGGCCACCCGAATCACATGCTCTTTTTCAGTTTAGCTTGGGCGTCAGAGCTTTTTAAATCAAGGACTAAGGGGCATTTAGGGGAAACGGTCCCAGCAAAGAGTGGACCTTGCCGTATGTGTGTGAGTCACTTTGCAGGAATCTGCCCGCCCCAGGGGGGACTGTGGCCAACACAGGGACCATCCTGTCCCTGCTCGCTTTATTGGAACAAAAGTAGCCCCAGGGCCTGCCTCCAGGTCAGGACAAAAAAGCAGGCTTTAATCCTGGGTCCGGGAGGTGGGAAGAGAGGGATGCACAGCCCAACTACTTGGACTGCCAAGATGCTCCTGGCCGCTGCTTCCTCGGGCAGCTGATCTCGAGCGTGGCAGTGCCCGGCCAGGACAAGCACAATAGCAGGGAAGTGCTAATCCCACAGGCTGCTCTGTTACCTGAGAATGGCCAGATCCCGCTCCAAAATTAGCTGAACCCTGCCTGCATAAACAAGCATGAGAAAGGGGGGGGGGGAAGCAGGGAGAGGGCATGGATGCTGCAGCTCCTCAGCCCGCTGCACAAGTGAAAAGAACAGATTTTCGCTCAATCCTTGAGCAATCTTTCCCAGGGCAGCCCCAAAAGGATGGGCTGGAGGGCAGGGGGGGGTGCTCCGAGCTGTCTTTGATTCCAGCAAACCTGTCCATCGTGCATTCGACAYGTTGCACGGGGGGGCTTGCCCAGCTGCTGCTGCTAATCTCGCTGCGCATGGGACAAGCATGTCTCCGAAATGGACACCGGCAGCTGCTTTTTGGGCCCCCCAGGCCCGCGAGGACCTGGTGTGCCCAGTGCCCCAACAGGCAGCTCCCTGGGAATAAACAGCTCTGTGTACAGCCCTGGCACGGGAACGTTCCCCGGAGACCACAGGTGTCCCCTGGCCCCGTCACTGTCCTGCTCCAGGTATCTCACCCAGGAGGCCCTTTGGTTTCTTTGCCTTGTGCTCTCCATTAGCAGCTATGCCACCAGCTTTTCCYGATACCTGGGTTATCTTCATCCCTATTACTCTGGTAAGGGCAATTGGGCTTTGAAAAGTACCTGCCTTTCTGCACCGCTCAAGGAATTACACCCTTCAGAGGTGAGCTGCAATTATCAGATTTAACCTGCAGGTGAGGAAACAGAGTAAGGGAGTAATGGAAAGGCTTGTCAAACAGCTCGAGACGAGAAAGAAATTCAGCTCAGGTCTCCTCAGTCCTGTGTTTTGACATCTTTTCTGCTTGAACTCTGCACATCTGCTGGCTCCAATTCCCCTTGAAAGGYTGTCACTGGTGTCAGGACCATTCACCAAAGCAAAGGAGCGAGAAGTATTTGTGAGTTGACGGAGATCAGGTACCCAGTACTCAGTTTCTAGCCCTCAGCAGTAGCTCAGATAAAACGTTTTTATCATTATTAATGCAGGGAAATGGCTGAAGCAAAGACTCATATTTGGTCCCAGCACGGCTCCGCTGGTGCRAATCAGCTTCAGAGCCACAGGCTTCCCAGAGCCGGCATCACCTGCACGCAGGGAATGATGCCAGAGCACCTTCTCAGCCTTCCCGATCTCACCWGCCATGGAGAGAGCCCCGGAGACATCCTGCCCTAACCCACAGCATGCACCAAGTCACTCCTACCCTGCTCTGACGACTCTGTGGGTCCTGCCTTGGGGGTCACCCCACCGCACTGGGAAACTGGCTCACGCAATACCAAGAGCATGAATCCTCTTGTGGACTCCAGCGAAGACCCTAACGCATGCTTGGGGCTGAGTCCCCTGGTTTAAAGGCTTTCTCAAGCGCCACAGTCTGTTCCTTTGCTCCTTTGCTCCTTCTGAGACTCTTTCTTCGGTGAGGCTGGGAAAGGAAACGATCAGTCTCTTTAAACGAGACTAGGGGAAGTACCGGTATTTATCCCTGTAATGCTTAAATTTGTACGTCTGTATCTGCCCATGTCCGGTCCCTCTGGCTGCTCATTATCTTATTGACCCTGTTTAGTCGTATCTTGCTTCCTCATTTGTCATCAGTTCCCACCGTGGGAGATACGACCAGCTAGGCGGAGCAGTAAGCCCTGTTCTTGCCAGCGAAAGGTTGTTCAGCCTCCCTTGGAGGCTGGGAACCTCGACTGAACAGACAGAGCAGCCCAGCCTCCTTCCTCACAATTTCCTCCATCCAAAGCAGCAGCTTTCTTAAGGGAAACTGAGATATTCATTTACAAACACATCGACCTTGCTTACCATCTTAGCACTAACAACTAGATGACGGACAAATACAGGGAAGACGAGGAGTCTTTTTCCTCCTTGGTGGATTTCTACTGCAGCAAAGTCTTGCCTTGAAACTCAGAGCAGAGACTGGTCTGTCTTTGACCCCTCTACTCTAACCCCATTCTTTGTAGCAGGAGCTGACAGGAGCTGCCCATGGAGAGGAGAAGGCTGRCACAGGTGCCAGGGGAAGTCCAAGGAAGTGGTTTGAGGGTTGTGTGTAAGTGCCCTTCAGAGAGCTCAACCTGAAACAGAGCCAGCCCAGAGGGTCACCACATCCTTGCCCAGAGGACAGCATAGGCAGGAAATGGTGGTGGGAGTTGCACAGGATGGAGCTTGTGCTGCGAGGCGTCACATGGCACCAAGCGTGTCTCAAACGGCATGAGGTTTCTGTCCAACGTTGGCATCCCTTCCCTGGGTCCTCATACACCCCTATCTTCTTCTTGGTGTGAGTTTTGAGAACAATGTTCCAGTCCACTTCTCCCATCTGCCCATTGGGTAAGACCATGGAGCCAAATGCAGGTGGGAGAACCCAGCACGCTTGTCCTGACTTCATGCAAGCCGCCCTGGGAACCAGTATCAGTGAGGACACATAGGGCTGGTTTTAAGCTTCTGCTAACAACCCAAGGGTCTCAAGGGTCTTGTCCCTCCTGGAGTTGCTAGGGGAAGCCAAAGCAAGGGCCATCCTCTCTTCACTGCACTTGATACCCAGTAAAGCAGCAAGTGCTACTCACAGCAGGATTTGGCTGTTTACAAGCAATGCTGCTTTGCATTTGCACTGCAAGACACAAGGAGAGAGAGAGAGAGAGAGAGGATGGATGTGTGCAAGCCCTAGGAGGTGAATGGAGAGATAAGAACGTGCATCTGAATGAAAAGACAGACTGGTAGAAAAATAGATGCTGTGTGTGCACAAAACTGGAGATGTGGGTGGATTAGAGCCAGATGTGTGGGTGGAGACAGCTGGGGAGTAAGCATGTATGAGATGCAGCAGCCAGTGTGTGGCTGGGAGTGAAGGGATCAGCGTGTGGAGAGAGAGGGAGACACAGATGGTGGGTGCATTTCAGATATCGCTGCCAGTGACCTACCCAGGGATGTGGCATTGACCACATTTTCCCATGGAGAGAACCCCAGCCCAAGGAGATCCTGCGAGGAAGGGTGCTCTGATGCACCCCATCTTTCCCCAGACTGGCAGCAACCAGGTGACAGCAAAACAAGTTTCACAGATGTTTCCTCGCTGAGCCAGTAGAATGAAGAGTCCCCAGCTGGAAGGACCATCTCCAGGGTTGGTAGTGGCCCGTTTGCCCTCACTTGGGAGACACTAGTTGTGGTGACTACTGTGACGTGGCCACCTTCCTACCAGGCCAAGACCCATCGGTTCCCGTCCACCAGAGCCAGCCAGTGACCAGCATGGTGTCACAGGCTCTGCCAGCTCCCAACCCAGGCCAGCAACAGGGCCTTCTTCAGAAGAAACCTGTGAAGTCCCTGTGCATTCACCCTGGAGCTCTGCCTTCAGTGGGTGGATGGTGAAACGGCAGGCCAAGACAACAGAAATTTTCACGTTGACATGACAAATGTTTATTAGACCAGCCAGTGACCAGTGTCTGATGGACCATGAGACCAGTGTTTGATGAAAAATGGAGATTGCTGCAACAGGTCTCCGAAATGCAATTAGATCCCTAAAAAGCCCAGCTCAGCTGGGTTGCTGCTGCTTTCAGTTACCATGCACTAGCCAGGACCTGCATGGCAGGGTCTGGCCTTTCAGATAAATCCATGCTCACCTCTGCTACCTGCAATTTCCAGAGGGCTGGATGTCACCGTGGTGTCACTGGGTAGCGTTTTGCAATAGAAAGGAAGATTTTTAGATGGCAGGTCAGTGAGTTGTCAGTCTCCCTGAGACACTGCAGAGGAGGACAGTGAAAAAACAAACACACCCTGGGCCTGGTTACAAAGTGCTGGCAGATGGCAGGAGAGGAACTGAGGTTACCTGGAGATGGAAAGGGATAAACGGCCAGAGTTCAAGCATCTTAGTTCCTAGGGTGACTTTTTGCATCAGGGAAGTGACACTGCCAGAAGTCAGAACAGTCAGAACTGTTGAAGGTTTACCCTCACCCACTATTTTAGCTTGGTTCTCACGCAACTGAAGCCCTCTTTGTGGCTCTTGGAATAGCATTGCCATGACGTTCCATGAAACAATGCATGCTTTTTTTTTTTTTTTTAAGGAAAAAATTCCCAATGGCTGGAGGTGAGGAGGAGCAAGGATCTTCCTGCTGGGGCTTCAGGGGCATGTGGAGCTCTGGCTGTGTCCTGTCCTCCTCCAGCCTTTCCTTCCTTCTGCATGTCCCTTTTCCAGCCAGCTCGCTTATTTAAGTGGGCACATGGTGAAGCACACCAGGGAAGTGACACAGGTTAACACAAACTGTTCTGTTTGCATTTCTTGCCTTGTTTTTCAGCCTTTCTCAGCTCCTCAGGGTAGCTCAGCATGACACCATATGAACACTTGGTGCTTGCAGAAGAGAGACAGAGGATGAGATGCAGGAACTGGTAGCCAGTGGCAGGAGGAGGATGGAGTTCATGAGCTCATGCTGCTTCCTGGGTCGACAGGTGAAAGAAAGTAAGACACAAAACATTCTTCAGCTTTTCCTCTTGATTTTCCACACCGTGTAGAAAGCTGTCCAGTTCTTCATCCTTCCATGTTGTGCCTCATGGCAAAGCACATCAGTTCAGTTCTTCGAGACTCTAATTGGCATTTCTGCTCTCTGTCAGGTTCTTGGCTGCTCTCAAGAGTGATGAGGAATTGATTTTTGTCTTTGAAGTAATCAAACGGTTTATTTTTAAACTCCACTTTCCTCTAAAGAATCCCATTTTTCTTCTTGCAGAATCTAGATCCTTGGATAAACAAGATCCTTGCAAAGATAATATTGCTGACCCTGTCTGATCTGTTCAAGCCAGATTTGTAGTGCAACAGCTCCCTGTTTGGCTGCGCGGGGAGAAGCATTAACACTCATGTTGCAGAAACCTGGGAATCAATCCAGCAAGGTGGAAAGAACCATGAGATCCAAAGCCCATTACAAGAAAGAGAAGCCCAAAAATTCAGAGGCCAGGGTCAGCCTGAATTAAGGCTGCTGGTATAAGCTCCACGCAGTCCCTTGGGTTTGTACGGCGGTGTCATTGGCTGCATTGCCCAGGGTCTCTGCTCAGAGGCTGGAGAAAGAGCCAGGAAGGGGGCTCAGGTTTGCCGACTGCTTGACCTGCCAGCACAGACAGGGCCAGGTGAGCATTGGTGGCTTTGCCCTGTCGATCCCAGATGTGTAGTCCTGAAACTGTTGCAAGGAAAACGGGAATCAGCCTGGTGGGAAGCAAGAGATGGCACTCGTTAACATTGCTTCACTACTGCTGGTGCCAAAGCTGCAGCCCATTGCACAACAGCATGGACCTTGCATGGTTTCACCCTGGCCAATGCACCGGCCCCAATCCATCCCCAGGCAGGGCATGCTTAGCTTGGGCCAAGGCATCCCTGGGGCAGCCTGGGGAGCGGAGAATTTTCCAGCCTGGCCATGGCCAGACGTGGTCAGAGCACCCTGGTGTTGGGATGTCACCCAGCATCAGTGAAACCTCTGTTCATCCTGATGATACCATCAACCCTTTTCATTTGGTGGAGTGAAATGGGAGCAAGAGAGATTGGTACAAATCACCCCCTGCCCACACCAGCTCCAAAGAAATGCCACCTTGATAAGGCCTTTCTGCCTCTTTTTGCCTCTGGAGATCTCCAAGTAATTTCTGAACTATATTTGCTTTACCCTATGGGATAATGAGTTCTTTCAGACTACCCAAATCACTCAATTTTACATCAATTTATTACATCAGCATTTATTATCTTATTGCCATGGTTATATTGTTGTTACAGCGCAACCTCACACTTGGTCAGTTACCAAAAAAAATCTCCCATAATAACTGCAAGCAATCACAACTTAACATAGCTATCATCTCTTGGATTTCCCCCTTCACCAGTACAGCGGGGCCACTCCAGCTTTCCGGGCAAGAGGCTCATTCTGATATGTCAGCACACCCATCAGTCAGAAACGTGGGTCAATCCAAGCTCCTAATAAGGTCTGCTCGGGCCTGCTTACATTTCTGCAAAACGCCAAGTTATACAAACAGTATGGTCAGCAAAGGGCAGCCGTGAGAGCACTTGACATTTGGTCATCCTCAGTTCTAGGGCTCAAAAAGGGAGAAGCCACCAGCAAAGCGGTTGCGCAGCACGTCCCATCCTGCTGCCGAGGCTTCAGCTGGAGCACGTTCATCGCAGGGTGCGTGGCCCATGCCCAGCACAGCCAGCTTTTGACTTTGGGTGAGCATGTGCAAATTAGCAGTGCTGTTTTTTTTTTAATTCAGAGATTGGCAATTTGAACAAATCTAGATAGACTTTTTTTTTTTTTTTAACAGAGGTACATCTGTGTCATAACTCCAGCTATTCCATGCCCTCATGCTCCGAGTGTATGTCAGTGTCATCTGGAAAGCAAAGGGGTGACTGAGCTTCTCAAATGAACAATTCTTCGGAGGAAAACAATCAAATAAAAGAAATAGGAACATCTTTTCTCCTGATCTAATATACAGCTCAACTGTTTGTCTGAAATGTTGCAGCCAAATTTAGCCTTGGGCTGCTTCCTGGCATGGAAAATTTTAGTCAAGACATCTCCAAATCTAGCAAAATTACAAGTAAATGAATTGCTGCAGGGCAGCACAGGTGTTACATCAGACACTGTTGCTGGGTGACCAAGACAGGGCAGGTATTCCGGATACAGGTAGGATTCATTCCACCTTTGAGCTCTCCTGCAGCCTCAGTGTTTACCTGGAGATAAATCAACCCCATGCTCTTGTTATACAGACAGACACAAATAAGCCCTTCCAGGGAAGAGTTTGTCTGCATTAGCTGTCTTTCTCAGCTGAGATGAATCATTTCCTAGAAGAACCCTTTTCTTCTCCTCCCTCCAAAGAGAGCTGAGGCCACTGACCCAGGGAGACATAAAGACATATTTTGTCTGGTTAGGCAATCTCCAGAACGTCTCCTACAGCCACTGTCTCCTACAGATGCTGCATATTGGGGTGAATTAGACCAGCGAGCTCCCTCATGGAGCAAGGGGCTCTGCTGTCTGAAAAAGATGCAAAGGTCTGAGGCAAAGAGCAGCCTCTGAGAAAGGAAGAAAATCCTTGTGAAGGACTCTTGTCCCCCAGACTGCAAGATGCAATTAAACTCCAATGTGGCCTGGGGTCTCTCTCTCTCTCGCTTTCTGTCTCTCTCTTTCTGCAGCAAAGAAACAGAAAATGCACACAGAGGTGGCATAGTGTGTCAGGAAAAATGACCCTGTAGCTCATTACCAGTCTCACTGGTTCTCCAGGGGCCAGGTGGGAATGGAGTGAGGGTCCTGGAGCAGGACAGGTTGTAATGCTGCATTTGTGCCTGGGATAGGGCCTCTTCACAGGCTCCCGTACTCCAAGGAGTCCCAATCCAGTCTATGGGACCTTCAGCTCACCTCATTTGGTACCGTCTCATGTCTCAAAGCAAAGGAGACCAGTGCTGGTGGCACCAGAGATGGCCCAGGTACCTTTTCCACTGCTGCATGAGGCTGCTCCCATGTGGGACCAGCATACATTTGAAGAGGGGTGAGAACCTCCTAGGAAGGTCCAGGACTTCTGTTACTGATGCAGCACTACTGGTGCCATGTGTTGTTGCAGATGTTATCAGCAGCTCAGCTTTATATACCCCTACTTTGCTTAAGAATAGCCAGAATATCCTTGAGGAAGGAACTAAATCCAACTCCTGTCTGCTCTAAGGCACTGAATGTGGYTGTGATCCAGAGCCTGGATTCAGTCTGAGCTGAACTTGCATCTGTGCATAAGCCATATGGAGAGCAGAAGACCCTGGCCTGGAGTACGAGCTTCACATAGGAAGCCTTGTTGGATCCCAGTCATGGGTCTCAGGCAGATTTTAACATTGGATTTCACCTTGACTGCATCTTTGCATTCTTGCACACTAGGCAGCGTTGTCCACCTCTGTTTGATCTGGTCTCCCAGTTGCCCTGTGCCACAGTAAATGGCAAGCTTGCTTTGCAAACCAATCGATAATAAGCTATTTAAACAGTGCTGTGTTGAGGTAATAGCATTAGAGAGTCTGGAGGGAATTAAGGAAATAACAACTGGCTTTATTAAGGAGCTTAATTTAATTACCTAAGCAGGATGGTTTAAGCTTTAGTCCTGAGTTCCACACCCACAACTCTTGGAGCAGGATGCTCAAAGGCAGCAGCAGTAAACAGGCAGCCAAAAACAACCCAGATCTCCCTGGAAAACTGCAACGTGGTGTAATGTTGGAGCCAGCAGGACACGCAGCAGCGTCCCTTCGCCTAGAGCATGAACGCTTGACACYGGAGTGTGAGAGAAACAGCAGGGATGAGGCAGTGTGTGTGTGGGGGGGCTAGGAAATGTCAGGCCTGCCCCAAATTAGGATCAATTCTTCACACTTTCATCCCTGACAGATATGTGTAAATGTTCTCARCTTGCCCTGGGAAGGAGCCTCCACCCCCGCCCAAGCTCTCTCCGAGTTTTACCTCCCTTCGCCTGCTCCTCAAGTGTCTAACCTCACTCTCCCGCGTCATGCGGGGCGCTCAGGGTCCTTGTCTTGTCCCGAGGAACACCAGGACAGGAAGGAAATGCAGTCTTTTTCCCTCTGCAGAGTCTGGTCATCTGTTTAATGGTGCCCACCTGGTTACTACTACTACTGCACACCCTTGCTGGACGCTGCAGCATGCACAAAGCATCTGAGCTGGCCCACCACAAACCTCTTCCAAAGTAATCCAAGCTCAGAGAGGGGGTTTACCCAGCATGTTTGACTGCAGATGATATTTGCTTCTGGGGCTTGCTGGTCTGAATGCAGCCAGCAGTGTGAGGGGCAGTAGAAGGATGTCCCAGGGATTTCCTGCACCCTGTCCCCCACAACTCCCACCCCATCCAGAGCTTCTCAGCACACAGGACAGTCATGGCACGGTCTGCAGGTGGTTGCAATGGAGAGGTCCTCTTGGGATCCTCCCATTCCCAGAAATACCCCACAGCTGCTGCCCCAAGGGCAAGCAGCCATGAAATGTCGTGATGGGGCTCGCAACACGACTGGGAAGAAGGCGGGAGGCAACATCTTGGGAAGCATCAGCTCTTCTCAGCCATCGTGATGGGACACCAYCACCACAGATCAGGAGCCTCTGCTGTAAAGAGACAGAAAGAGCTTCCAGTATTGCCAGGTACCCTGGCAGCCTTTACAAACCTGGCAGGGTAGGAGGGTGGTCTCGCCAGAGGTAGCCTTTGAGTGAATTCCTGCATACACTGCAGAGGTAATTGGGATGAGGTTTTCAATTCATAAGTACATTTGCAACCGAGCGCTTCGTGCATCTGGGCACACAGCCGAATAAGTGCGGTTAAGGCACAGCAAAGAGGCTGGTTCAGCAGGTAAACAGCAGTGGGTTTTTCTTCCCTGAAGTACCAAACATAGGCAGTCAAGCTTGCAAAAAGCTCAGGACCTCTAGTTGCCAGAGACCYCAGTGCTGTGACACTTGTGGGCTGAGTTTCACAAGGACTCAACACTCTGCAGGAAGAGCTCTTAGAAACAGGGAATAAAGTCAGAAACTTTGCTTCAACTTTGTATGGGGCATATGTGTGATGACCCTTTGAAAACCAGCTAACGGGAGACATTCCTGTACGAGGGCGCCGTGCATCCGGCGCAGCTCCTAGTGCCCAGTGGCCATGAGGATGTTGGTGGCAGAGCAATGATTAAAACCCGGGAAGTCTTAACTCCCAGCTGCCTGCTCTGAGCMCTGGACTCTGCCTCCCTCTGAGTTCAAACAGCGACAAAGAGGCTGTCATGTCTCCRGGACACCGGGGAAGAGAGCTGAAATGCTCACGCTCAGCAGCAATAGCAGTTTAATAAACACTCTAGCAGAAATGGTGAGAGACATCTGCCTAAGACAAGTAATTGAATTTTGTGGTAGCAAGTGGATTAAGGGATCTGAAGTGGAGGAGTTTTGAAATTGTAATAATGCGAGGAAGGAGACGTTGCATAACCTGATTCTGCTGTGGACAATGGAAACAAACAGATTAATCCCCGCGAGGACAGGAACCAAAATATCTGGGAGGCAATGAGTGGGGGTCATGTTTATACAACTTGAACTACGCTGCTTGCCTTTCCCTGCCTCTGTGGAGCTGTTGAGAAACCCATTTTGGGTCATAGGAGCCATTCCCTACCTCGTTTGGTGATGGATGCAATTCAGGCAATTTGCCAGCACCCTTTGAGAGCCCGAGGCTGTGAGTTTTGTTGACTTGACTTTAGCCATTCTGGGGAGGATAATGTCACATGCTTCATTATGAACATAAGAATAGCTCTAAGGGATCAGACCAAAGGTCCCTCCTGCCCTGGATCCTGTCTCCAAGCAAGTCCAGTAGCAGAAGCCTGGAACAGGAGACACCTAACTGACCATTCCTCCAGTCAGATACTCCTGGCTCCTGGTAGCCAGAGGCTGAAGCTCCTGAGTCAGACATTGCGTGCAAACCATCATGCTGATCGACCTCAGAGGACCTGTCCTCGATGAATCAGTCCTAGCTCTGTTTTGAATCCGCGTATGTTTGTGACATCTTTGACATTATTTGATGACAGCCATGTGATGTACAAAAATACTTCCTTGTTTGTGTTTAAAGCCTGTTATCTTTTCCCTGGGTTGAAAGTCCAATCGCTTTGGATGACACCAGAGTGTGTGTTGCCAGATAATTTATCTGAAAAAAAGCACGGACTACAGGAAAGGCAACTGTAAGAAATATACTGGAAAAAGCTTGGTCAACTTGGTGGGCTGAGAAGATAGGAGCCCTCCCTATAAATTTATGGTGCTGAGCACTAGAGGTGGGGAGGCAGGTTGTCTAACTATAGCATAAGAATGAATTGAGATAGACTGCAAAYGAATATACTAAGTCTGTGAATTAGAAGGAATTAATAACATAAGAGTGTCCATTTTCAGTTCAGACCAAAGCCTGTCTAGCCCAAATCCATCCCCACTACTTTCAGTAGTGGTTGCTCAGAAAAAGCTACGTGCAAGACCAGGGTGTTATCTAGTGACCCCTCCATCTCTGACTCCCTGAAACACAATTCAGTGGAGGCTGGGTAAAAGTACCAGAGAAACATCACCATACCCTGATTCTCAGACATCTGCTATGGCTGATGGGTGGGAACACCTTGCTGGGCCACATGGACCTCGTTCCCATGCCATTGGCCCTTCTTCTGTTCCTCTGTACAGTGCAGGAGAGCTGTCTGGCCTAGGTGGTCGGAGGTGGTCTTAGGTCTTCTCACACCACAATACCTATACTCTTTTATCCAGCAGTCATTGAAGGAGATTTCCACCATGACTTGAACATTTTTACTCATTCAGCCAGCACAGCAAGAAAAGAGCTACATCGGTACTGTGGTGCTGGATGGTGGAGGAGTTCTTCCTGTTGCACAGTTCCCATCTGATAATTTTGTGAAGAGACTGGTTTCCTCACTCAAGCAGAATGGTTCTGGAGCAGCAGGTCAAGAAATAATGCTTTTAAGCCTAATTTTGTTAGGCTGTGGAAATGAGATGAGGTGAGATGGTGTTGGGGATTACAGGGCACTTGAGTAGAAGACTCAGTTGTCCCTTCCTGCTCTTCATTAAAAGCCCCCAAAGAGATGGAGACTAGGGCAGCCAAGGAACACAACACCTGTGGGGAGGCAAAACCCATGGGAGCTGGAGCAGGGAATCGACTCCCTGCCTTGATGGGATGTCTTCCCTCTCTTGAGCATCTGCAGGACCCACCAGCCAAACTTGCTGAACCAGTAATTCTTGCCCAGCAGGAACAAGTTTGCCTTTTCCATTGAATTCCAAAGCAAACTTTTGCTCTGGTGAAGAAAAGTATATCCCTTTTCCCCCCTTTCATTCCATTTTCACATCTCACCTCTAAAAAAAGCAACAGTTTCTACACACAGTGTTCAACAGGCATAGATGATATCTTCACTCTGCTGCTTTCTGGAATCCTGCTTCCATAAAGAGGGGAGTTTAATTGTTTCAGTACTAAAACTCAATAGAAAAAGATAATAGCCCTGCACAGTTTCATTCTCCTGAATGAGAACATCTCAAGGAAGCTGCAATCTATTTTATTTTATTCTTTTACACTCCTCAGCGGCTTATATACCTACCCAACAACAATTTAATTAGGAGAGACCTCGGTTCCCTTCACACATGGAGGAACAGCAAAATAGAAGAGAACAGCTATTGTATAAAATTATCTCATCCCAGCCTCTTTTGAGACAGAGAAAAGTAAGAGGGTGTTTTCCTTCATGGGCTTTACACTGGATATGGAAAGATAAAGAGGCTCAGGCTGTGTGTGTAAGGGTCCGAGTCAGTGCACATGTATGAATGGTGCCTAATCCTCAGTAGTTCTCATTTTCTCCGAATGTTGTTCTTACATTGCTCCAGGACCATGGCTTGCAAATCAGAAAGGCCATTGCTCACCTCTTCCAGCCCCTGAGCATGTTTTGGTCTTAAAACTGCCAACATCCCTGCAAAYGACTCCCAGGTCTGTGTCTGGGGATTGTAACCCCAGATCGCTCTGATCTGCTGTTACTCCACATACCACGGACCCTATATGGAAGAAGGTCRGTCTGCTTGGCTGGGGTGGGTACATCCAGACCCTGCACATCTACAAGGGATGGTCTAACGAGCCTTTTCCCGTTATTCAGGCCTGCCTGGCATTGTCGCCTGGTGAGGACAGGCTGTGAGTCATGCTCCAAGTGGAGATAGCTTTTATAAGTGCAGGGAGTTCTCGTGTGATCCAGTGCCTTTTAGCTTTCATTTGAGATGAGATGTGAAATGGAGTCTCTACGGATCAGTTTGTTACATTTTCTTTGAAATTTCACTGCCCAAATGTGTTTGATGATTGAGAAAATGCAGGCAAGCTAAGTTAGGGCCAGAGAGGCAGAATAGAGCCAGTACATCCAAATAACACGCTAAAAGAGCAATAATTATCTATCCATTTCCCCAGAGAAATTAATTCCTCCTGYACTTGATTACCCAGGCTACTAGTGCTTCCCACACGCAACCATTCAGGAGGGTACTTGGGACAAAGCTATCAGGAACTTGTTTTCTTGCTGTTTTAAACCAGTTGCAGTTGTCTCCTTTAGCAACCGCTCCCTGTTTGAGCAAGGCAGGGATGTCAGGCGTCATAACAAAATGAGATGTCTTTGGGTGTTGGAGACACCCACATGGGGCTGGATCCATAACAAGAGTCTTACAGGAGACCTGTGCCCTCCCAGAGCAGCAGACAGAGGCAGGCAGATACCTGGGGTGCCTCAGTTGGCCAAGTCTCCTCTACATGGTCATCGGGACCGAGCTGCTGGAGCCGAGAGCAATGCAGCCCTCCAAGAGTGGGGTCTGTCCCACGGTGAGCTGGATTGCCCTSTGGGCCAGCTTTCTGTGGGCTGCAATGGGAGCCAGGCACCTGGAGCAGGTAGTGACATCAAGACACAGCCTGGGCCCTGGACCTGGAGTTGACTCCTGCCCTGGGGACCAGTCTGAGCCTGGGAGAATGTTTTTTAGACCAGTGCTGGCAGCATTCCTCCTCCGTTGTTTCCAAGCACTCTTTGGAAATGATTCAATGCACACTAACCCGTTTATCAGTCTGTCCTCCCATAGGYCCAGGAGGAAATGGATGTGACGGAGAGAACTCTAGATCTGTTAAAAGCATATCTGCCTTCTTGCTGCTGTTTATGAGATGGGACGGGGCAGAGAAAAGATGCACCTGGAATAGGAAGTGGAGATATTTCTGAGAGTTCGTACCTCTGGGGCAGCACATGCTTTTGACCAGCATAGCTCTCAAGGGAAAGACTGCCTTCCAGGCAAAGAACGTTAAAGTCTTTCAAAACAGTTGCTCTTTTCAGGCATCCTTTCTGTCCCAGTGTTGAGGGACAGTCACTGAGTATACCTCCTCTCCTAGAGCGGGCAGGCATTTTTTAGTGATCCTGGGATCAGGCCTTGCAAATATGTCCTGTGAGGCTCTCCTCGAYCAGGTATTTCTTCAGGAAGCCATTGCTAGGAGAAGCAGACAGGTCTGATGTGTCCTCAGCCACGGGGACAGCTGAGAAGACCAGCTGTGGAGGTGTTTACCAGATACGAACCCAATGACTGCATTGCAGTGAACATGAGAGCATGAACCCTTCATGGCAGCTTACAGACACGGAGGTATTCAACCCTATAGTGGTGGGCTGTCTTCTCCCCAAAAATGGCTCTGTGAAGAGCATCCTGCCACTGGGCKGTCAAGGGCAGTGGGATGCTCCTTACCCTAGATACAACTCAACACAGCCAATTTCCAGAAAGAAAATCCAGGTCAGAGCATCCACTTTCCCTTTCCTCTTCCCYCATCCGAGATGTAGAGGGTTAATACAGTCTCTCAGGTCATTCAGCTTCTGCAGTCTAACATTCAACAGGTCTTCACCCACCACCTCCAGGTCCCCATATGGTCTCCCAGGCAATTTGCTGGCTTGGACCAGGACTGCCTAGCTGCCACCCTTGTCCCAGGTGAAGAGCACTTGGGCCACTCTGACCAGCTTGGGCCACTCTGACCAGTGCCTGCTGAGCTCCAGAGCTCAAGGAGGTGGGAGATGGAAGACAAGAACTATCAGAGATTGTGTTTCCTAACAAAAAAGGAAAACAGGGGAACAACTAACAACCAAGAGGGGAACCCTGGAGACCAAACTCATTGTAGGGGCACTGGGTACCTTTGGTAGGGGTTCTTGTCCTAGCAGGGTGCTGAGTGTCCCAGCCACCCCTGAACTCCATGGGGTGAGAAGGGATGAAGTGGCTCTAGCAGCTCAGCTGTCTCCCAAAGACAGCTGGAGAGCGCAATATCAGAGCAAAGTCCTGGGGCAGGGTCAATGCTGGATGAGATAGACCAGCGCCAAAATAGCTCTCAAACACCGGCAGCACCCAGGGAGTCAGGAGCAGCGGGCTGTGAAGCYGGGACGTCTGCCGAAATGCCAGGATCTGATGCAGGCAGAGATCCCAGGCGGAGGACCTGCGTCAGAGTGAGGACAGCAGAGCCACAGGAGCGGTGCCATGGGAGGACAGGGTCAAGCAAGGACTCGTCATTGGGCATGGTGACCTGAGTGGAGCTGGAGCGCAGGCAGCCGGGGACATCAGGACGAAGGCGGACTCGCGCTGGGATGCTGCCAGCTGGGTGACACCATCAGCTGTGGGACGAAACATCTCGTTATGCTAGAGCTCCTTCTGGGAATGGGGTTTTGGTGTCTCTGTGGCTCTGCCAAAGCTCGGGAGAGACAACAAGGACTTGCGGCRCTCGGGGGGGACCCCTGCTGCTCCCAGCTCCCTCAAATCCTGTTGTGGGGGAACCTAAGGTCCTGCTTATCCCGGGGAGCAAACATTGCTTTTCCCTTCTCCCCCTCAGTGCGACCGTACCCTGGGGTTGCTGTAAAGAAGCATTGCTGTGGATGGTGTCCGTTCTCAGCCCTGCGTTTCGAGGGGCCCTGGCTCTGGAAGTGGGTAAATGTTCCAACTTCCCCAATTCCCACGAGCAGAACTTCGTATTATGAGACAAAGCCATTTGCCCTCCCATTAATCTCCCCAAACTTCAGCAGAATCCCAGCAATTCCATTTAAATTGGATTGTTTTATGTGCGGTTCTGGCCCAGTGACAATTCCGATGGATGTTCTTTTTTAACTTCTCTCTGTGCAAGTGCACATAGYGATTTGTATTCGGGATAAGTGTGAACTGCAAACCTTGTTCATTAGTTACCTCCCACAGGTGGTAGGCATGATGGAAACAAATGGTTTATTTTACTCATAGCTAATCCATTGTCCTTGGAAACCCACTGATCTCTGAAGCTGTTATAGATGAAAGGAGGATGCTAACGAGAGCTGTGCTGAATAGAGTAGGGTAAATAAGGGATCATTTCATTTAGTGCCTGAACCGAGGAGTCAAAAACTCAGGTCATTCTGTAAACAGTGAAATTCATTAAGCCAAATTACATGTAGCATCCTCCAGCTTGGATCATCTGATGCCTCCTAATTGGATGGTGCGGGCTGTTAAACATGGAGAAAAAGGAAAAACAAGGAGTCCTATTGTGTTACCAAGAAGCAGTACAAGAAATCTGGGCAGCTAGCTACATCCCTTTAAATACGAGGTTTCATCATGGCAGGACAAGGCAGGGAGCTAAATTCAAGATCTGTTCCCTTCTCTGGCACCACGTCCAACTGGAGATGTCATACCCGGAGCCCTTCTCCAGTACATCTTCCAGCAGCAAAGGCTAATGGGACAAGAGCACCCGGGCTCTCGTGGGCTTGGAGGGCTGGGAGACACTTGGAGTCTCTCTGGGTGTCTCGGGCTGGCCAGCAGGCTCGTTCAAAGCAGCACGCTCAGGTCGTGCAAGGTAACACTGACAGTGTCGGTCCTGGAGCAAGCGAGCACAGCTTGCTTGTCTCTGGAGGAGGCATCTCCCACCTGGGAAAACATCTGTCCTGTCCATGGAGTGACACACAAGAGTCTTGTCGCACTTCAGCTGACCTGAAAATAATTCTGAGCTTCCCACTGGGGTTCTGGGTTTAGCACATTTTCCACTACCTGCAGAGAGCAGCAGTTTCAATGCAGGCAGCATAACAAGTCCAGAAAAGGTGTATACCTGGTATTAACCGATCTGTTATATTGCATTTGAAGGGAATTACATATGCATAGCATGCAGCCATGTCTTTTCGTAAAAGAAAAAAATCCCTTTGTTGTTTCCCTTTTTAATCATTTTGCATGCTTTGGGGATTAAATGCCTTGTTAGAAAATTCTTGTTGCATATATCTCATGTCCCTGAAAGAGATGACTCAATGCAAGCTAGTGGTCCTCCTGTATGCACTAGGAATAATGTCTGTATTTTATTAACAGCGAAACTACAGATGTTAAGATTTCAGAAATGCTGCTGTTTTGTCTACCTAATAGGAAGGAAAAAGCACGTCCGTGCAGCAAGGTTAATGAATTGTTCCCAGCCCTGCGCTGCTCAGTATTCTTGTCACCGCGCGCAGAGAAAATGTTAAATCCTTCCTGATAGATTTTGCCTCTGACACAATGATCAATGTGAAAATAATGGCCAGGCTAAAACGCTGATGCAGAGCGATGTGGATCACTTTGGGAAAGTGGGGACGATTAAGCAGCACATACTTYAGCGCAGCCAAACGCAAGGTCGCACGCCGGCGGAGAGGCACGGCCAGCCCGAGAGCCTGGCGCGCACCCGTGGAGAGCCCCAACCGCCCCCTTGGCTCCCCCAGCCCTGCGGAGGTCTGGCCTCCCCTTCTCCTTCCTCTTTCGTATTTATTCCCTCCATCCAAACCTTCACAATGGCCTGGCATCCCTGCCCATCCGCAGCACCAGGAAGGCTGGGTTTGAAGGGGGAAGAGAGGGAGCTTCTGCCGTTCCCGTCGCTCATCCTTCCTTACGGGTGTGCAGAGCACCCAAGGAGCACCCCAGAGCTCCCTGAAAAACCTCCCCGAAGCCATGGGTGTGGGTCCCTTTGCTTCAACAGACTTTTTTTGCATTGTTCCAGCCAATTTTTGGAACCTATTAATATTCTTGCGCTTTACAGCTTTCTGCTGCAATGAGTCCCTCGGGTTAACTGAGCTATCCGGCTGGTGCTCGCTGCAAGGCCTCTGCCTGATAATTTCATTTGATGCCCTTCATTCTTGCATTTGGAGAAACAGCAGACAGCTGATTCCTATTCACCTTCTCCAGCCTTCAAAGCGTTGCTGCGTTCCCCCTTCATTACTTTTGCTGTCAGTCATCTCTTTGCCAAGCGCTCGTGCCGCCAGTCTGCCAAGGCTGCCAGGGCGATGGAGAGGCCAGGAGGGAATTGCTGGCTGCATGGGCAGGACGTTGCACACAGCAGGGTCTGTATCTCAAAGGGACGCTGAAAACCCAGTGCTCAGGAAAGAGGTCCCAGGACCCCCTCAGGCTGCAAAGTCCTTCCTACAGCAGCAGGCAAGGGGCTCAGGCCATTTCACTTGTCAAACTAAAGGTGAGGGAGAAAACTTGTCACAGGATATAATTGCCTCTCCTGGGAGAAAACACGTGATAGCAGAGAGCTCTTTAATCCGGTAGGTAAAGGCAGGATGAAAGAGCTGACTAGTGAAAGCTGGAGTGAGCGCTCCCAGGTCCTTCTCCGCAGAGCTGCTTTCCAGCAGGTCAACCCCCAACCTGTACTGGTGCATGGCCCATATCACCGAGGGCTTGATAGGAGAAGATGCCCCACACAGGACGGTGACATTACATTTGCATTGGCACCTTGTGCCTCAGCGGGGTGGAGAGAGGTGTTTATCTGGTCGTCAGGGTTGCTGGGGATGCTGGTGAGTGTTCATTTCCTGGTGCACCAAGTGGAAAAATGGGCCAATGAACAAGTCACCGTGAGAGGAGAGAGGACTCGGAGGAACAGAGGGTCAGTGAGTTCTCAGCCAGCCCAGCCTCTACCAAGTCGTCATTTACTGGGGTCCTTCTGTCCATCACCCTTCAGCCGTAGGTTGGGTTTTGCCTACAGTGCTGGTGTCCCCTGGCTCTACCAGCAGCTCCTTTCCCAGGCCGTTGTGGGACATCCTTGTAGCTCAAGGAGCAGTTTCAGAGATGGGGATGCAGTCCTGCTTGAGGTGCATGGCACTGAGCCCAAATAACTTTCCCAACTGCTCTCCTAAACACATCTTCATGCTGCTGTGCAAAAATGCAAAATCTGTCATTTGAAGGCAAAACCCCTAGCACAGCGTAGTAGCTAATGAACATGTTAGAGGTTTGGTTTTTGCAGCCAAACTTATGGTGAATTCCATGAGATTCAGGTCTGCTGCTCAGCCTCTTTTCACATCTTTCCTCTTGCTTTCCTTTTTTTTTCTTTTCTTGCTTCGTGACTTCCCCAACTCTGGAAATGTTGGAGAACAGTGTAAGGGAAAATCAAAGCAGTTACTTAAAAACAAAACTGAAAAAAAAAAAAACCCTCCAGTGTTTGAGAATTGCTCCTGGATTTATTTTTCTTCAGCCAGCTCCAACTGGCCTGGTTAAATCTTGACCTTGCATTTTGAGCTGTCGCCGCCTTCAGCGCTCACCACCCCGGGACAAGTTTGTTCTTTCCAGCAGAGCTTCCTCGAGGCCCTCCCAGCTGCCTCCTGCCATGGGAAAACGGTTGCGCTGGAACTCACTTGCCAAACGTGGGATCCCAAAATTGCCCACCACCCTATTTCCTTGCGTACGCTTTGCACCTCACGTTGCCTGCAGCTATTGGAAAGTTCAGTCGCTTGAAAATAATTACTGCACAAATTGCCCCAGATAAGAGCGGGACAGAGGAAGGGAGCCGTTTAGGGCGGAAATAGGTCAAAAGATGGTAAGAAGAGAGGCGAGGGCTCCGAAGTTTCCCGTACCTACCCCATGGAGAGCACGCAAGTTATACACGTGAAATCCTGGTACTCCTGGAGCCGCTATGTAATTACACGTCCTCGTTAGGGAAGAGGCGTCTCCTTTCCCAGGGTGCCAGTAGCGTAAGTCAAGGACATTTTAATGAACCGTCTCATTTAATCACTTCCCCTCCACAGCACAGATGGCGGGGGGAGTGGGGGGGACAGATGTTCACCGCCAGCCCGCAGCCGGACCTGTGGCTCCCACGTGAAGCCGGAGCCCCAGCGAGGAACTGGGAGACACTGGGAAAGCGGGTGCCTCTGCTCCAGCCACGCTGGGCACCCTGCGACGGCCGGGCACGAGCCCTTCCTGGGGGATGCAGAGTCCTGGCTAGCYGTTGCCCGTCACTAATTCATGTGCCCTAATTGCATAGTTGCAGGGATTACGCCGATTAGGAAAAAAACAGGGCACATGCAAGGGAAAAAAGAAGTGCGTCGCGCTTAATACCAGCGTTTCACTTAATACCCCAGCTCTGTGCGGYGGAAGGGGAGCGTTCGGGGACAGCTTGCACGGGGGGGACGGAGAGGCCGGGCCAGCGCGTGGGCCAGCTGCAAGCTCCCACCCGCCCCAGCTGCAAGCAGCAGAGCTCGTTCGCTTGCTCCTCCGCATACGGCGGGGCGTAACGGGGGCTGCACAAGTCCAGCCCGAGCTGGTGGATTAACCCCTGCCCCGTGGTTAGAGTTCCCCCAGGGATTTTCAGTGCTGACGTTATATTTCTGAGATTTTTATGATCTTAAAAAA
>NW_020451306.1:80404-93601 GCF_003343035.1 Apteryx rowi
AGCAACTCACTATTTCTATAATTAGAGAGATTTTCTCGTTGGAACTCATCCAGGTTTCCTCCCGACATCATGAGCATTCATCACCTGTCTGGGACGACTCAAAATGTGTAATCACAGGGATGCAAATATCTTTTTGAGAAACACATTCCTCTTTCCCAGGGAACAGCAAAAAAGTAAAAAGCAAAAAAAGACTCAGTTGCACTTAAGGAATCAAACAATTGCTCTAGAGGACTTAATTAAAATCCAGGAACCAAATATATTTCGATACACTGTCAGTCTGAATTATGCCAAGTGTGTTTGACTTTCTCATATTTAATTAAAAGTTACTYGCACGAAGGGCTGCACAAATCTCACAGCTCAACTTTACAAGTGCCCGGAACAAATGTTTTACGAGCGAAGAGCTCTCAGAGGTATTAAAAGTCAAAACAAAGCAAAACTGGGGAAAAAAAAAAGGAGGAGCGCTGCATCCCTGAGTGTGTAGGAGGAACGGGAGGGAGGATCCATCCTGGGGAGGCTTTTTCGCTCTCCGGGTGCAGACCGAGACCTGGCACAGTGGGATACTGCGCCGGGGCAGGGCTGCTGCAGTGGGAAGTCGTCCCGAATATCCCCTGTGCCCCCGCGGCCCCTCTGCCTCCGCCGCACCCCCTGCGCTTGGCGGCGGCGTTTGCAACAACAGCATGCACGCGCGTTGCCATTGCAAAAAAAAAAATCTGCAGTGTTTTAAAATGAATCTGTTCTCTCATGAGCCCGTGAAGCCTGGTTTCCCGCTGCGTGTGTGTCCTGCAGCCCCTGCTGCTGCTGCTGCTGCTGCTGCTGCTGCTGCTGCTGCTGCACTTTTCCTGCAGCAGTTTTGGGGAGAAGCACCGTTTCTGCAGACCCGACGCGCGCCAAGCCTGGTGCCGTGCTCTCGGTACCCCTTCGCTTGACGGCGTGGCCGTGCACGGGCTGCCGGGATAGACGGGATCGCTCTCCCGGCTGCCAGTCCAAGCCGCAGGAGAGCATGAAGGAAGCTTTTATCGGGATCCGCGAGGCTCGTGCCAGGCGGAGACGCGAGCCCCCGCCGGTGCCGGGAAGCTGAAGCAAAGTTCAGTAACTCCAAAGACTCCCTGGAAAGGAGCCGGCCGGGTTTCCCAGCCGGTGCCAGCCGCCCTGCCGAAGATGTCACCGCCGTCACCCGCGCACCGCTTGAGAGCCGGGGCTAATTAGCCTGTGTTTTAATATCCCGCTCCGCCGCTTTTGCGTGCGCCACTTGACATTTGGAGTTATGTAAACGCGCCGAGCCGCGGCAGACTTTGTGCTTTTGTTTTTTTTCTTCCGTTCGGCGGCACCTCTCCGGCGCTGAGATTACCTTCGCCGCCGGTGGCATTTCCGAGGGGGGCTCGTCGTTAGCGTTGCATCGCCGTGCTTCGCCTCCTCTTCACCCAAAGCCGATGCTTTCCTCTTGCAGCAAACCGGCTTTCGCTGTGGTCCCCTTGTCCCATCCCCAGGGYGACTCCGGAGGCAGGAGGTGCGACGCTGCCGGAAATCCCCGGCTCCGGCCCTGGAGCGGCAGATGGTGCCAGTAGAGCATATGGGAGAYACCTGCCCGCGGCGCTGCGGGGGGACCAAAGACGCGGCCGCTGGGCACCATCCAAGCTCTGTTATCTCCGGGGGATTTCTGCCTGAAAGGGTAGATTTCCATTGAATAAAGCCCCCCCTTGGAGCTTGCGATCCAGGGGGATGAGGCTGCGATCCGGGGTGGTTTTCTGCCTGGGGAGCCGGGGGAGAAGGTTCGGTTCCAACCTGCTCCTGCTTTGCAATGCATCTTTGCTCACCGAGTTCCACAGCCCCTTCCCACCAGCCGGGTGCCCTTGTTATTATTGCTCTTAGCAATAAGCCTTTTCTGATCTGATAACTAGTTTTTTTCTAACAGAGGGCAGCTTTGCCTTCCCCTGCGTTCACCAGCACTCAGACCAGGGCACCACCTATAGCCCATGGCCACGTGCTGTCCAAAGCTACAAGCACAGTGTTTTTTCCTATGCCAGCACCTCCCAGCAGGATTGTACATCTCCGTATTTTACTGTGTCCTCAGCAGGTGTATGAAGCCATCTAGGCAGATATGATATGATATTATATATGAAGTTATTTATGCAGATATGATCGYTCTGCACTTCCCATCCCCACCCAGGTATCTATCCACCCTGCTTTCCACACCATTTATTGCGTGCCATATCTCCCACCTGGGGCCTGAGGGAGGAACTGTGAAGCGTGAGGGMAAACCTCTACATGTGGTGGAAGATTTCCAAACAGCTCTTGAAAGTGARGTACTGCCCACGGGCTTAAACACCTCCAAAGAGCGAAAAGAACGAGCCCACCACCGAGCACATCCTGGTCAAACAGGTGCTTCTTAAAAGAAGGGGACTTTTTTGGGGGCGTTCTTTTCCTTTAAAACAGCAATCCAAGAATTTCCAGATTTTTTACATCTCTAAATCAAACGTAAAGGAACAGTAGATACTTTAAAAAACATGTTTCCCCGCGTTGCTCAATTTCGTATCTGTTCCTGTGCTTGATCTTTCAACAAAGCTTTGCATCTCAAAGACATGAAGGTTTCTGTACAAAATTCAGACCATGCGAGGCTGAAAATCGCCCTGCCTCCCCTGGTTGACTCTTTTTTTGATGCCTTCCGTAATGCTCCTTTTCCCCCTTGCAAAGTGCGAGGAACTCGCATTTCAAAGCCTCTTAGTGGCTCATTCGCACAATCCACGTGTTCTATAAGTGTGGAGCAGCTTTTCCTCAGGCAAAGTTACCGAGACATTTCTTTCTTTGGGACTCTGTCTGCAGTGTCTCACTCAAGTCCAAGGATTACACAGGTGTTTCCAAGCAACACAGGGCTCCAAGAATGTCTGTTTTATCCAGCCAGTGTGCCAGAACCCCCCCCCCCCCAAAAAAAAAGCCAGTTATCCGGGATATCCTGATCCAGATAACCTGCTTGTTATCTGGATCACAGGATCTTTTGCAGAAAAAGGGGTTACAAACCAAAGGAGCTTAATGCCAGCTTCAGGATCTGCCAGGATAGTCCATGGCATGTCACTGTCGGCATCAGGGACTGCAGCAGCACCTCGCTGAGCCTCTGAAATACCTTCTGGAAACCTCCTTATAATGTGTTACTCTGCTTTTTGCTTACCAGGGACATAGGCAATCCAGCCACTTCCTTCCTATGGGCCTGGCCCTCTTCGTTTCTCTCTCTGGATTCAGGAATGTGCCAGAATCATAAAACCAGAGAAAAATAGGGTTGGAAGGGTCCCTGGGAGGTCATCCCATCCACCCCTTCCAGTGCAGCACCAGCTTTTCTTCTCTACATCACGAAGGAAGATTTTCCTCTTCTTCCTCTTCCCTACCTGCGGGCTGGGGATGTTCCCCTCATCTTCCTTCCTTGCAGCTGCACAGTCTCAGCATCTGCAGTTGTTTCTTGCTGCATCTCTTTCCAAGGTGCCCAGCTGCTCCGGCTCCTCTTTTCTGGACTCCATCCTGCTGGGCCACATCTCCCTTTCAAAGCCAGGGTAGTACCAAGCTTGTCATCACCGGTGCAGAAGGATTCCTGCGAGGGTCTTGAAGGTCATGCAGGAGACAAGGCTGGTCTCTCCTCTTCTGGTCATGAGCTGGCCTAGTTCTCAGGCCACTTTCCGCACAGCTTTCCCTCTGCCACATTTCCGATCCTGTTTTTGGACAGTTGTGTGTTCCTGCTTACATGCTGGCCTGCCCCATCCTCAGATTTGCATCCCTCTCCCCTGCCTGCTAGCAGGACATTTGAAGAGCCTGAGGGTCAGAGCAACATCTCACCCTCCCACTAAGTGATGCAGATAGGATGGAAACCACCAATGAAAGATGTGTCAAAGAGGTGGTTCACAAATAGAGCGTGGTCAAGGCGTCTGGGCCCTAGGACAGTCCAGATGTTAAGTGTCTTTGGAGGTAGTGGAGAGGAAGAGACATTTCTTGGGTGTGATTTACCTCCTCTTGGAGTGGACATTTAAAGAAATTCACACGACTCCAGCTTTGAAAAGGACCTATTTCTCTCTGTTGGCTGCGATGGGGTGGATTACTCTGATGAAGACATTTCTGCTGCATACACTGCAGTGCTGAAGGTGGATCCTGCCCTGTGCCAGTGCTGTCCACTCAGCCGTGGGGCCACAGTCCTGCTCTTGGGCCTGATGCTCCCCAGATCCATGTTTGCACAGCGGGGAGGCTCATCTACGGGCCAGGGGTCCTTGAGATCCCCCTTTGCAGGGCTGGCAACGTCCCCCAGGGCAGGGGGAGTGCAGGGCACCTCCTGTCTCTTTGCACCCCCCCCTAGATCTGTGCAACAGGCTCCTGTCCGGAGGGGTTTCTCCTAGATACAGAGTCCCTAGTTCAGGGGTTGTGGTTTCTCCATGGGGATCGGATCCCTCCAGGATGGRTATGGGTACATCCTTGTTTGCAACGCCCATTCCTGCAGGCAGGTCCTCCGGGACACTGTCCCCGATACCCCCAGGCCTTCCTCTGCACTGCACCAGGCAGCTCCATCCTTCCTCGTCGCGGAGCTGCCGGGAGCCGTCACGCTCCGAAGTAGGAGGCTCTCCCTTCGGAAACAAACCCAGAGGCTGGAGGGACGGCGATGAGACTCCCCCACCACCCCGCTCTTATTTATGCATGCGGCAACCCCGATGCAGCGCGCGCGGGAGGCAACGCGAGCCTCGCCAAGCGCCTGCGATGGATCATCGCAGACGGACGCGTTGCGTTTCGGGAGGGTATAAACACTCGAGCAAGCCTTTCTCGGGCTGCCTCTGCAGTCGTCACCGGCMGAACAGGCAATAAAGAAGACGGAGCCGTGCATGCTCACGTAACGGCAAGACCGAGGGCTCCAGCAGACAGCTCGCGCTCGCCTGCCTTGATTATTTATGCAGATAACTCAGCTCTGAGCACAACAGCGCTGTCGGGAAGCAGCGCTGATTCCCCTTTGTACGAAAGCTGGCAGGGGGGGAGGCAGACAGGGCTTCTTCCCCCCCCCCCCCCTTCTTGGAAGTCTGAGAACAAGCACTTTATTATTACGGATCATCTGTTTTATGCAAGTATCTAACAGCCCTGCCTAAGCTCAGGGTCGCTTCGTGCTGCTCGCTGAACGAACACACAATAAAACTCGTCTTTAGCCCAAACGAGCTTGCAGTCTAAACAGAAGAGGATGGGAAAAGAGCCAGCTTTACTGGCTCAGGGGAGCTGAAGCGCAGAAAGATTAAACAAGTTGTCAAGAAGGTAAAGAGCATCAGATCGATTCCATAAACATCCACCTGCCTGCTTGTTTAGCCAGAAGAAAAAAAAAACAGGTTGTAGTGTGCGGAGCTGGTCCAGGATATGCAGGTGCAGGCCTGGATTAACCTTTAACTGGATTAACTGTGCCCGTTTAAGCGCTGGCTAGTCCTGTGGGCTGATCAACGGGGAGACACTCGTGCTTCCAGGAGTATGAAATGGGTAGGACGAAGCGCTGATGTCCCGAAAGGTGAAATCGGGGTGGATGAGCTGGGAAAAGGGCAGCGGTGACCAGAGAGGTGGTTTTGCAGGAGCAGAGGAGGAGGAGAGGACTTGCTCAGAGATAATCTGGGTCTGGACAAAGTCAGCTTGCATTTGCAAAATGCCAAACCCGATCTAATTAATGGGACCTGCTGGAGGGTGGGAAGAGTGGAGTAAACAAGTATGTTATTTATCCATGACATCTCTGCTGCTATGGATGAAGGAAACGAGGTGGGAAGTTAAGGGTTTTCCTTCCCTTTTTCCCCTTGCTTTCTCCCTCTAACCCATCCCTGTGCAAGAGGCAGGAATGTCTGATAGGAATAATTCAGGGCACTCGAATATTCAGCATTGTCCCTGGGTTTTCCAAGCACTTTTGATGAAGACCCACACCAGAGGCTGTTAGAGACATACGGATGAGCTGGGATGTCCTCCTGTGGCTTCAGAGCTGCTTAGAGGGTGGGGGACAGCATGAGTGGGGCTGTGTGGTCCCTTTTCACAGYGGAGGAAAGTTGCCGTTTGGGCTCTCCAAAGCTCTGCACCCAAACTAGCGCTGCCCAGAGTATCCACAGGTGATGTGGAAAAGATGGCCAGTCACACCAGACTGGCTAGGGCACTCAAACCTCTTTTTGGAGCGAGAAAAGTTGCAAAAAAGAGCTCTCTCTGAAGGAAGCCGTGGCATGAGATGGGTCGTGAAATTGGACATTGATAAGTGCAAAGTAGTGCACAGGGGAAAGAGAGAGCTGTGACGGGTTAGAAATGAACCATGACTGCTCCGAGAGATCTGGGACTCACGGTCGATAGCTCTTGCAGAACGCCAGCCCAGGGCTCAGCTGCAGCCAGGCAGGCAAAGGAAATGCAAGGGATTACCAGGAACGCAGGAGAGAACAAAAGAGGACATCACTTTTTAACTGCATTTTGAGGGGGGGGTGAGCGGTTCTGAAAACCCCAATCCCAAGAAAGGCTGTGTTAGCTGGCGCAGGATGACAGAAGTGCAGATCAGCTGCCATACAAGGAGATGATAACCAGAGTAGGACTCTTCTACCTGGAAAAGAGGCAATTGAGGAGGGATATGAGGGGGATCTGTAGGCTTGTAGGCCTGAAGAAGGGAAAAAGGACACTGCTGTTCACTGTTTCCTACAAGGGCATCTACGAAAAGACCAGGGTTTGAGAACAAAACAGGAGGTTGCAACTCACATTCCGGGCTAGATCCATCCCAGCATAGGCATCTGACTCAGCAAGTGATCTCTGACCCTCTGGCTCACATAGAGCTGTTCGCTGCTGTCTAGAGCCACTTCTAGTAGCAGAAAAGACACTTTTAAGTGCAAAGATTTCTGGTGACATCCAGGCACATGACTTCTCCAGCCCTGGAGTAATGCAGACGTGCCAAAGTGAGCTTGAGTTTAGCCAGTGTGAGCACGGCTAGCAGATGCCCTAGAGCTTGCAGAGCTGCGTGCCGCTGGAAAAGAAGAGCCAATACGCCACGCCAGTGGTCTGAAATGCATGAGCTGAGACAAGCAGCTTCTCCATCTCATCTTGCCGTGCTTGGGTCTTGGAGACCAGCCACCCCTCCAACGTGGCCAAAGCTCCCTGGAGGACCTGCGTCCCTGAGACCACCCCATTCATGGAGGTCAGTACTCACAAAGTCCTGTCTCAGCACTCCCCAGACAGCAGTGTGCACGCTACGCTCCCAAATTGTGTCCACAGGGATGCAACCAGCCCCTTTCTTTGGCTTGCAGACCTCTTGGCCAGGGCACCAAAGGTCTTGGCACCTTTACTGTGGAGGAGCCTGGTTTCCCCTTTCCTAGAGCTGCAGAAAAGTGCTTGGCACATAACGGAGATTTCACTGTCTTTGGACATCAGGTTGTAAGCGACACTGGCCTGCGTCCTCCCTGCCAGAGCGTGTCCCGCGCTGGCCAGGCAGGCGGCTCAGCTGCTGGTGGCAGGATCCTTCCCGTTAGCATTGCAGCCACGTCGGTGTCTTTCCTTTGGAGTCTGGTGGCGGCTCCCACCAGTGACTTGGCATGAAGGTGCAGCTCTCCGGCTGCGTAAATCACAGGGTCTTCCTGGTGACGCTGCCTCAGCAGCTCCAGCTCTCAGCCTTTGAGGCAGCAGCTGATTTTTTCCTCCCCTCTGAGGTTTACATGGCCCCCAAACTTCCATAGTAACCGAGCACCTCCATTTCCTAATATGTTTTAATGAATGATGACATATTTCTATCTATACACCTCCTTATATAGTCCTCTGTGACATTGTGGATTTTATCCCGACATCATCCTTTTGATGGCTGGAGCGTTTCCAGCAAAGTAAAAATCTTTTGGAAAATGCTGGGCCCTGGAGCTCCAAATGTTTTGTTTTGTTTCTTCGGTATCTCAGGTTCAGCGAACTCTCGCCGGCTCCGAGGCCGGGTTCCCGGGGAACTCTGCCTTGCTTCCCTATGGAGCATCCCAGGATTGCTGCCCCCAGCGCCCCCACCTCCAAGCTCTCCAGCTGGGGATCCAGCAGTGCTCCAAGGGCAGGGTGCTGAATCCCTGGTGGGGATGCCYGGGACCACCAGCTCCTCCTCACGGGACAGTCCTGGCCGACTGCCCCGTTCACTGCGAGCAGCCTAAGYGCTTCAGGACAAGCTGCGGTTGCACTATCGCTTGCATAGTGGCACCTCTGCAGGACTCCTGGGTCCTTTTCYGGTGGGGAGGCTGGATAGAAAATGTCACTGATGGGGTCTGCAGGTAACACCCCCCCCCCCCAATCACCTCCTTAGGGAGTTTGCATGTTTGGGGTATTTTCAGAGGGGCTCAGTGTGGGGAAGGGTCTGACTCCTGAAGGGYTGATGAAGGGGGTTTTTGAACAAAATTTCTCCCAGGAGCTCCAAACATCTTGGGCTATTTCAAGGCCATCTCCATTTCCTGCCCTTGGCTTTTGCTGCAGAAGGGATGGTCCAGCCCCCAGCACCGCAGAAGCAGCAGGACGTAACAACCAGGATCCATCTGAGCTGCACAGAAAAGGCCTTTCCCACTTGTGCCACGGGACATGCTCTGCTGGATGCCGGGTTTTAATCCTGGATCCCGCTAAGCCATCCYTGTCCCCAGGCTCTGGACAGTGTCAGCCTCATGGTTTCCTCCACCCCCCTGGGCCCCAAGGGTGTTTGCAGCTCTGCCTTCTCCCCAGGCATGTGGGGAGGCACCGGGGTCCTGGAAAGAGCCCTGCAGATGAGCGTTGCCATCTAGGAGGGTTGAGAGCAGCTGCCAAAGYGGCTGGAAAATGCAGCTGGGTTTTGCAAACCTCAGCGCTTTTTTCTGCCAGAAGTAAGTCTTTCCATCGCCTCCAGCTCTGCCGGTCAGGCAGGAGGCACAGCAAGAACCGGAGTTATTTTTACTCTGCCCTTCCGTTGTCAGAAGCTCGGTGCCCYGGGAGCGCCTCCCAGCCCCGTCTCCACCTCCCCAGCCCAGCCGGAGTCTCACGTGCCGGGATATAGCTCCAGGAACCCTCCTGCACCGGGAACCCCGCTATGTGCCATTCCCTGGATTGGGAGAAGGGCTCGTGGAGCAGGAGGGATGCTCGAGCGCAGGGCCCGTGTACCAGCAGGCACCGTGCGCCGGGGCTGCTGTCTCCGACAGAGGAAAGCMCTGCTGCCCACGCTGTGCCAGCCGGGCAGGGCAATCCCTGACAGTCCCGCACCAGAGTGCTCTTGGCATATGGCAGAACATGGATGGAGATGGAGAGAGGAACCTCTGCGTCCATGCAGGCAGCCRGCTCCTTAGACACCAGCTCTCAGGACCGGGTGTCCTATAACCCACTTTCTGACTGTGCTGCAATTTCCAGTGACCAAGGAGCACGGTTTGCAAACTGCTGGTGCAGACAGAGCCTTAAAACCTCTGCTCCTCCCCAGCAGGGACCAGAGGCCTCCATGCCCCATCCCATGAGCTGGCACAGTGCGGTGTCCTGCTCAGGAAGAAAGCACCCTGGGCCAACATGAGRTCCCAGCTCCAGGCGGCTGCACTAGGGCATGGGCAGCTCTCCCGGAGACAGGTTGCTGGGATCAGGCTGCATCTTCCCCTGGGCCAGGCTGACCCAGTTGGAAGGAGCCAGAGGATCTTGAGGCCCATGGACCGTTCTCCAGGTTGGGACCGCGGTGCTGCACTGCCCTCTAAAGGGAGAATCAAAGGGAAAAAAAACTCCCCAGGCGGCTTTTCCCYGAGCAATTCCAGATTTGCAGCAAGACGCACATGCGAGTGGCTGCAAGACACATTTCTTCTCCTTTTGAAACAGGGCCTCATGGTCTGGAGGGAGGGAGGATTGCTCCGCTGTGTAGAAATACTCCTCGGGGATGGGACCGCAGGGCCCACGCTACGCTGTGCTGACAGCCCTGGTCCCCCCTTAGCATTCGTAACCATGGGCTAAATAACGCCCGTCTCCAGGCACCCATCAGCAGCTYGGTCCTGTTTTGCACCCTGTGGCCAAAGTGGGCAAGTCTGTGCGAGGCGAAGCTGCAGCGGTGCTGTCACCGTCCCCTCCCCTCCGCATTTCTGATTTAAAACGTTCACAAATGTTTCAAGGATTGCATGTGCTGCTGGAGAGGTTTCAATGCTCAGGTGCTAACAACAGCTCCATTTCTCCTTTCATTTAAGCCCTAAAAGTTGGAGTCTTGTGCTCTGCAGCACCAGAGCTGGCCCTGCAAAATATCCTCTGAAGCCACATGGAAAAACAGGGATATTCTTGGTGCCTTGACAAGACCTCTGGGGAGCTGGAGGGAAAAGGCGTCTGGAAAGCACTTGAGGAGACCCTTGTCTCAGTTACACCAGACTCAGTAATTACTGGCGTGGTTTAAAGCTCTGAAAACCATCTTCATGTTTTCAGGAAGGTTCCTTCACCACAGGAACTTTTCAAGTCTTTTTCCTTTCGCTTTCCCGTTTCTAAACCCCATAAAACGTACCCAAACCACCCCCGTTTCTCTGGCTGCAGGTAAATCCTATCAGGGGCTGAATCTGCAGAGCGTCCTCCGCACACGGCAATTCTGCATTTGAGGATGTGCCGGGAACGGCCTCTGCTTTCAGTGACAAAGCATGTCCCAGGCTAAAAATAGGCTCTGCTTTTCGTTATTTGCGGTAAGATAACCTCCCCTGCCAGCTCCCCGGGCAAACACGGCACTCAGCCCTTCCCGGGGGGCAYGGAGAGTGGGCTATATTGAGCCGATGCTGTGACAGATGAGTCATCTTCTGGGGCCTGCAGTTTTATAACCCCGTGTGCTCCCTGTCTCCTGCCACCGTATTTTACACGCCAGAAACAAGGGGACGAGGTTTTTTCCAATGACAAGAGCAGAGCCTGCCCGAAGTAACCTTAAAGAGCTTCATGTTCTGAATATGCTAAGCACAAATGAAATTGCCTGGGGTTTTCCACGTGCTGAGATGGCTGGAAGGATGAGTCTGTCTTAGAAGTCTTGGCCAGAGCAAAGAAAACAAAAAGAGATTCACTTGCAGCAGCAGCTTTGATGACGGTCTCGAGGCCAGGATTGTGGAGCACCCCCAGGGTCTGCGAGGAGTGTAGTGGGTGATGCTGAGGGCCAAGGAGGGCCAGGACACAGGCTGATGGTGAGGAACTGCGGAGGGAATCTCACAAGACTCTGTGAGAGGGCAAGAAAAAGGCAAAAACCTCCTGACTTAGCATCTAAAGCGTTGGACTTGGCCACTGAAGAGTGAGACCTGGGAGCTGCAAGAGCTGTGCAAAAGGATCTGCTCTGCGCTCAGCAAGAACAAAACAGAGCTTAGCAAGATACTGCAAGCGCGCAGTTCACCCACATCTTGCARTGCAGTTCCCATGCCCTGACCCCAYCTTGAAAAGGATAYGAGAGAGGTGTAAAATACCCTGGAGARGGAATTAAGGAGCAATAGCTCATTGGCTCTCTCAGTTTAAGAGTAGGGAGCATCAAATGAAGCTCACAGGAGAAAGGCTCGAAGGAGGAAACAGTGGTGAATCGTCACCCCATGGACAGGAGCCCAGTGGAAATCTGRCCTGCAGGCTGCCRTGYGTGCCCAAAGCCTGCCMGGCTCCAAGGGAGATGAGGAAAGTYCCTGGGAGAGAGTTTCACCGGGGGGTGAGTAAACAGACCTCAACCCATGTTGAAAAACAACAAGTAACACAAACCTCCCAGGATGCTCCTGGGAGCTGGATGACCAGAGAGACACTTACGGTCCTGCCTCGCCRTGCAGTCGTCGAGTGGAAGCTCACTTTTCCCTCCTGCAGGATCACTCTGTGCGCCTGAAAGTATTTTCAGCATCGGAACCTGGACCTCTAAAGGGTGACCCCTGTGATCTGCTGATTTCCACCCAAAATTTCAAACCTCTATTTCAAAATGTTTTATTCAGGGATCCATCATATGAATCGACACACCACTGACATAAAAAACCTCTCTGGGACACATCAGGAACCATTTCAGGGTCAACATGCAAAGCTTTCCAGGAAGGCAAATTAAATTCGGTGAAAATGGTGTCATTAATGAATTTTCTCTTACAGTTCAAAGAAGTAGGTGTCTCTTGATGTCTGATCTTTGCACAAGTGGTGCAAAGTGACTTTCTTCCTTGTGGTTGCTGCATGCATCTTTTCCCCGTGAAGGCTATGTAAGTAAGCTTTGCCAGGAACAAGTCCTAAAAAGCGTGCATGACACTGTCTCACTGCAAATTGCGCRCTGACAGAAGCTTTAAAGTGATTTTAGAAATGAACTAAAATACATGAGAACTTGCCTTGGTGCGTTAAACCTAAGCTTTTGAAGTTCTGTAGTAGTTCCCATTAGCTTGCTCTAATTGGATGAAATGTGCTCGCTGGGGGGATGATGAGGAGATAAGTTTAAAAGGGTTATTTAACTTCAGATGTCAGGGAGCGGGGAAAAAAAAATCAATAAAAAGCTACTAAAAACATCTCTAGGTTTCCAAAATAGCTACTATAAAGAGTCCCGCATCGCTCAGGCGGTTTTGCATTTCAAATCAGATGCTGTGCACATAAATCCGATACAGGCCTTGGAAGAGGCTGATTATGAGCTAGATAAATGGGAAATGAGTTGGGCAACTGCAGGTTTTAGCAGCAGACGGGTGAGCGCACAGCAGGCTCCCGTTCCTGGCAAAGCGATGGGACATGGGAGGGGGTGTGCGCTGGGTGTCCTGTTTCTGCCATCCCTCCCAGCAGCTCCAGTGCAAGAGGAGATGGAGGGGYTGCACCTCCGCGTGAATAAACTGCGTGTTGCTTAGCTCAGGCTCTGCACCAGCCTGGTGCCTGCCTACGTGAGCCGGAGTTACAGCGCCCATCCGTGCAGGYGTACACAGGTTTTTGCACCAGACTCAGGCTCCCTTCTGTATCCTCCTTCCCCAGGAAGCAGCAAAGATGAGCATGTTTGCTCAAATCTGTGCCCCGGTGCTGTTTGTAGCAACAAAGGCAACCAGGTATCGCTCAAGCATGGACGGACTCTGACCACAGCTCGCAAGGGTGTTTGCTGTGTGCTGGTGACCCGAAGGTACCACCACATCCTCCGGAGCCCTCAGGGGACGGGTGGCACATGGAGGCTGCTGCTACATGTGAGTAGCTGCGGTGCTGCCTGACCCCCCCCAGTTGAAAGACTGTGTACGTGCACCGTGATGTTGACCTGACCACTTCCAAAATCACGGGAAGGAGACAATATGCCTTCTCAAAAAA
>NW_020451306.1:93700-106443 GCF_003343035.1 Apteryx rowi
ATGCTGAGACACTGTCCACCAGCCTTGGCATGGTTTAAACCAGGCAGGGACAGGGGTAGCCTGGGAGAGGACATCCCCAGAGTAGTTTTGATGGGCCCTGGATGGGAGGGAGAACTTCCTAGCCCAGCCATGGCCAGCCTGGCCCAGGGACTTGGGGAAGGGAAAGTAGCTATGATGGGTTTATCCCAGCTGCTCAAACTCTTGCTTTAATGAGAAAGCAGGTAGTCCAGGTGGCTTGTCCTTGGCCATCCAGAGGGAAGCAGTGATCATGCCATGGATGGCTGTCCCGGTGCCGCCAGCCAGCCCAGAGCACAGTGTGAGTGTGAGTTTGACTGACGGCTCTTCCTCCCAACCCATCATCACCTGCAGGTTAATGACTGTGCCACATTATTTCTGCCTTGGTCTCTTCTATCCGCACCACAGGCATTGTGCTTTTGCTAGTATAAAAATGTTAGGAAGGTCTTTGCATGCTGTCAGGAGACAAGAGCTTGTTGTTAAGGCAGAGTTAACTTCTCTGAATGCTATTAAAAATGTAACCCTTTTATCTGGCATCTCCTTTTCCTGGGTGCTTCCAGGTAAATGGCTGATCATCAACATTTAACAKTCCTCCACGGCTTGCCTGGTGTCTTCATACTTGTAGTTTTCATCCAGGAGAAGTACTGAAGAACAAGAGAAGATCCACATTCAAATGGGATTTGCATTTGGCACTGATAATTTTAAAGATTGCATGTGATGGATATATGCTCTCCACCACCCTGCCCCAGCATACCTACAAGCCACAGGCATCTTAGCCATGCTGGAGTTAGCAGATGTCCACGCTCCCTGGACTGGCAGTGTCCGTGCACCCATCCTCCTTTTCTGGTCATCTGAAAATCCATTTCTGCGTGAAAGGACACAGTGCAGAAACAGGCAGCTTCAAGGGAATGGCTGGCTGGAGAGGACATCTCTCCCTACAGCCTCCACCTGTCCCCTGGGCTGCTTTTGAAGGATGCTGCAAACCGCCTCCTYCTGCACGGTTCTGTGACACCGATGCCCTTCCCTGAATCTTCTCCAGGTCTAGCATCTCTTCTTTGAGGCCGGGTGGCCATACCGTGCAGCGTTCAAAGTCTGGGCAAACCACAGATTGATGCATTGGCTCAAAACACTCACTGTTCTGCTCTCCCCTCTTTTCCTAATTATTCCTGCCATTTGATTTGCTTTTTGACCACTGTTGACCACTGAGCTGACCTGTCACAGGCCTGTCCACCGTGTCTCCACTGCCTCGCTGCTGCATGGTACCAGTCAGCTTGGAGTCCAGTGCCGTGTGTGTGTGATTTGGCAGTATTTTCCTTAAGTGCTTCATCATGATATCCTTCTGCAGCCAGCTCTTGTCTTTATTACTCTGCATAACTTAGCGTCAGCTGCAAACCTCACCTCCTCTGAGGCCATTTCTGACTATGCTGAGCAGTGCAAGTCCCAGCACGGAGCTGTGCGAGACTCTCCGGTTACCTTCCTCCACCGTGAAAACTGATAACTTATCCCCAGAATTTGTTCCGCTCTTTTTAATCCCCTCAGTTATTCACCCATGCAAGCACCTCCCCTGCTGCCCCACGGCTACTTCTTTAACAGTGTTTGATGAGACCTCATCAAAGCCTTTTGGAATCCAATCCACCAGATCTCCCTTCTCCACCTACTCCTTAACCCTTTCCAAGAAATCCAGGCAATACGGACGGTAGGATTTTCATTTACAAAACTCTTGTGTTTTTTCCCCAAAGTTTCATATTTGTTAGGCTAGTTTATAACAGTCCTCCTAGTCCAGGTGTCACGCTCACCTCCGTGGAGGTGCTGCCCTCCCTGCAAGCCCCTGAGAAAGCATTTCCTTGCCTCCCTGCAGCAGGTCCCCCTTGCATGCAAAGCCTGAAACAGCAGTCAGCTCCCTGTGCTTTATTTTCCTGCTGTGGCTGCCTCGTTTGGGAAACCAGTTTCCTCCAAAGTCGTGCTAGGCAGTGCAGATGCTGTCACTTATGCTCTGCATTCAAAAAAGCTGTCTCGGACTTCTCTCTCCTGGGAGGTGACCCTCTTTCCTGAGGGGAAGGTCTGGTACGTCCGCAGGTTCTCTGGTGACACCCGGAATAAATGCCACCGGGTCTTCCCGCTCAGCGGTGGGCTGGGGAGGAACAGAGCAACAAAATATGGTTACAGAGCTTCAGACAGAGTGTTGAGACCGGTGCCAAATGGCAAGCACCGAAACACAGGTGCTCAGCCATGTGCTTGGGCAGGAACGCACTGAGCGGAGACGCCCGCGCCACGTCCCTCTAACCGAGCTGCAAAAGCATTGGGCATCAGCCACAGAGCAGGCGAGCTCGTGACTTTGTCCTCCCAGCAGGACTTGTTCAGTCAGGTCTTGCACTGAACGGATTCAACTGCGGGACTCCCAATTTCCGTGCTCCCACCCCACCGGCTCTGGGTGCTCCACGTCACTGCTGAGCACTGCATGTGCGTGCACATCGCCTGCACGGATTGCACAGGCGCAATTATCATTTAATGATAACCAGAAGAAAAAAAAAAGGAGTGGGAGGTGGCATTAGGAACTGTGGAAGCAAGCTGTACCTAGGGATTTTATCCGTGTACATTCACAGCTGATGCAGCAGGCAAAATGTTTGTAAATGTCCAGCTCCCTGTTGGTAAATGTCCATGACCCACATCCCGCAAACGTTAGTGTGTGAGCAGCTTTCCATGTTGGCATCACCCCGATCGGTTCAATCACACGTTTGCATGAGGGACGACTGTGGAGAGGGGGGGGAGTGGAAGTTGCACATGTGCTTGAAGGGCCAGATGGAGCATACAAATTATTTGCAAGTTGAGCCAGGGAGCTGAGCCGGYGGGTCTGGGTCAGCGTCGGAGCTGCAGAGGTAGGACATCAGGCACAGACGCAGGTGCTGCACAGCTGGGACGCAGCAAAAGCAAGGGCCATCCATAAAGCCTCGGCTCAAAAGCAGTTCCCAAGGGCAAGGAGGGCCAGACCCTCCCTTCCAGCTTTCTTCACAGCAGCTCTTATCAGCGAAGGAGCTGACCTTGGATGCAGCCAGCTCAACTCCTGAACGCATCCAACGATAATCCTGGAAGAGGGCTGCGCTCAGGGCCCTGGCAGAGCCTCTGTTTTATTCCTTCCCTATGACTTCATACTCAGCTCTCCTCTTCCTACACATTTCCACCCCCTTGCAGTCAGGGTGAAGGACAGCCTCCCCCATTCCTGCCTGCTGCACCTTGATTTAGGATAGTCAGCCAAGGGTTAAGGAGAAAGCGTTAGACAGGCTAGACGGGAGCAGCATACAGCACAGAGGCTGACCAGACAGTTGTTTATTGACCCGCCAGGCTCTATACTAATCAATTATCTACACATTTAAGCATCGATGATTCATGTGGYGACCTTTCCTAAATGGCGACAGGCCACATGGCCATGAAGGTGCTGCAGCTCAGTTGCCTGGTTCCTATAACACTTCTCTGAGCTCAACGCCATGTCATTTCATAGATTCACGGACCTCCAGGAAAGAAGGGTTGACTGCGGCTGACCTCACTGCTGCGTTCACATCACCGCCATGACTTCTAATCTTGCATCAACGAAGGCCAATTCTCTCCTGAGCTGCATCAGGAGGCGGAAACGGAGAGATCCATCCCCTCTATCCAGCACTTGTGAGACCACATCTGCAGTGCTGTGTCCCGTTTGGGGCTCCCCAGTGCAAGAAAGACATGGACTTATTGAAGCAAGTCCAGCAGAGACCACCGAGACAGGCTGGAGCACATGATGTTCGAGGAGAGAGCTGGGTTTGTTCAGCCTTGAGAAGAGAAGGCAAAGGGGGATTTTACTACTGTTGCCCACTACCTAAAAACAGGTAGTAGGGCAGATAGGATCCAGAGGATGTAGAGATGTCAGAGGTGGGAGGATAAAAAGAAGATGGTGACAGACTCTGCTCAGAGGTGCATGGTGATAGGAYGAGAGGCAATGGGCACAYGTTACAACACAGGAAGATCTGTTTGGATATAAGAAAACTTTTTTCACCATAAAGATGGTCAAATCCTGGAACAGGGGCCAGGAGAGGTGCATGAATCTCCATTGCYGGGGATATTCAAACCTTGACCACAGCACCCTGCTCTGCACTAGCCTTGCTTTGAACAGGGGTCAGATCCAGAGGTCCCTTCG
Organism: Apteryx rowi; assembly: GCF_003343035.1. Classification (NCBI taxonomy): domain Eukaryota; kingdom Metazoa; phylum Chordata; class Aves; order Apterygiformes; family Apterygidae; genus Apteryx; species Apteryx rowi. The sequence goes on from NW_020451306.1 coordinate 97,881, forward strand.
ACTGCTGTTATTCCATGACTGTGACCTGACTGCAGCCGTGACCTGACCAACCCTACAAGACCCCATTCCYGATAAATATTTGTTAGGGAGGCACAAAGAAGAGGGAAAGAGAGTATTTGTCCATATGTGTCATGTTGCACAGGGGTGTCAGAGCAGGCCAGACACAACACTACCACCCAGAAAGGAGAAGGGGRAAACCTAGCAGCAAACCAGGCAGTGGGAAAGCCACGTTGCTCATGGACAAGGCAGCMCGCGGTCCTGTGCCTTGCTCTGCTCCCAGAGCAAGAGTCACGCAGTCCGATGAGCGTGGTCCAGCAGCCTGAAGTTCTGCTCTCAGGGATACACTGGCCGTCTGAAGGTGAGTGAAGGGTTATTTCTGTTTTTTAAACCTATGAACACTTCATTTTTCCCTCCGTTGAGCTACATGAATGTAGCACTAGAGGGCACCCACGTATTTCTGCTGGCAGCTGAGTCCGGCTGCCTTCCAGCGATTACAGCTCAGTGCCCAAACCTGGGCAGAGAGCACCGTAGACACATTTTTAGCCTACTTCAGGCCCAGCGTAATCTCCCCAAGAGGCCAGCCTTTCGCTCAGAGATCAGCGCTGGCAGGAGTTTTGCATGGCAGCTACAACTCACGAGGCTGGGAGGAAAATGCCGCCRCGATGGTCACTCTTCCTCTTCCAGGTTTCAGTGCAGCCATCCGTAACTGCTCCGTGTTTTGCGATCACGACTGTGCAGTTAAAGACGATCAATAAGCATGTTCAATGGGGCCAGGTGGAGGCTCTCCAGGCGAGTTTAATGCCGTTCCCCGAATTTGGACTGCAGACTGAGCTCCTTCACATCCCTACCAAGTTCTCTTTCCTTTTACTCCTGCTGAAAATAACAATTTCTCTCCGTTGCCAAGGTACCTGCCGTGCTTGCAGCACCGGAGAGAAATATCCAACCGTTTAATCCACACTTCAGCGGCACTGTGTTTTCTTTTGCTCACCTTCGGCRCTCATGGGCCAACAAGACACTCTGTGGCCTTTCAGATGAGCCAGCTTCTCCTGCAACTTCTGCTCTGGCATTTCCAGAAGGAGAAGCTCCCCCCCGGTGACTCCCGCAGCGAGGAGTTTCGGGATTGCTCAGTCTGTGCACAGCGGCGCTGAGCGCAGCGCTGGAGGATSTCACCTGCTGCCGCCTCTTAGCAAGGAGGTCTTAGCAAAGATGACGTTTCTGCTACGTCTAAGCAGAAGCTCAGCTCAGCTCTGGAGCAACTCTGGGCAGGTCCTGGCCTGGGCACGCTGGGATGCCTGGCAGCAAACCAATGTCCCGAGCACACCAGTGCATGCAGATTTGGGGGGGTTACAGAGCTCTTCCACTCACCTCCCACCATGCCGTCGCAGCCCCTTGCACTGATGCACTCTGCACCGTGCTGCAACGTCCCGTGTACACACCCCAGGCTACGTGCACGGAGCCCTGCAGTGCTTAAGTGCATATATAWGCTGTATTCCAGGACTTCCAGAGCAGCAGCAAACACTGGCAGAAGAGAAGCAAAGCCGGATGCTTTGTTTCTAAAATAGCAGTAGCCCTCGTCTGTCCTGGTTTGCAGCTCTGCTGGGGGGGGTGTGTGTTAATTTGGGCTGGGCACACTCAGCTGGGGCAATGGAAGGATTTAGCTTTGGGTGATAAAAGACAATTTGGTGGGACGTATGTGAGTTGGAGCTGTTTAGGGAAGACATCTGTAAGGCCGCGGTGACCCCAATGCAGTTATTAATWTGGAAGCTGTGAAGTACATCGGCAGTTAAGCCATGCAATAGCACATCATGGGATATATCAAATGAAACCCACCCATGAGAAGGGGGAGTTATGCCAGGAGGTGGATGAGGAACAACGTCTGACAGCTTCCCCCCGGGATCAGTACTCCACCCTTTGGAGCCTCCATGCTGCCAGCCAGGGAGACGGGACCAGAAGGAATAAGGAAGCCCCAGGAGCTTCGCTCCGTCACATGTTTTTCATGCCCTATTTGTGATGAGTCAGTTCTCCTCCTGTTCTTCCTCCTAGTGCAGAAATACCTCCCGGGCCCACTCCTCCTCCTGCCTGACAGCTTCTGCATGACAGAAAACCCACTCCCGATCCTCATTTCCCAGACCCACTTGCCCAGAGTGGCAGGACGCTGGCATCAAGCAGGCGCTGCCGGTGGTGGGAAAGGCCCAGGGTGCTGCTCCAGTATTGCAAATGTGTGGGGACTTTGGAATAAACAAACACCCAGGATTTAAAGGAAAYACATTAATAATGGGCAGAGTATTGATTTCCGACTTTTCCTTGAACTCTGGGGGACCCATGCGCAGTGGCCTGAGGCTGCCAAGGTGGGAGACTCTAAAACTGGTCAGAAATACGYGGGAAGTTAATCTGGCAGGCGAAAGTGTGGAGAAAGGGCAGTCACAGCAAGGAAGGGTAAATTCCCATTTAAATGTGTTGGTACTCAGTCCCCGAGGTTATCCGTCACCCAGAGCCAGGAGGACGCTTGCTTTTCAAGAAACCTGGGACTTATAAAAAAGCCAGCAAACCTGGCACTCCACCCACCTATTATTTCCTTTCACATTAATTTGGTTTGCTCTCCCCTTGTTTTCTGAGGTTTTGGTGAAGGATAGAGGGAGAATCAGGTATAGGGTTGGCACTATCCGCTGGTTTTCTCCAAATAACCCAAGTTCTGGGCATTGGGTGCTGCTGCGTCCCAGCACCTGGCCGGAGGGACAGCAGGGAGATTTGCGTTTGGCACTCACAGGTCAAGTGGATGAGGGCATCTTTCCTTTTCTTTTGTGGGCAACGCAAAGTAGGGAACGACGTGAAGTGTCCCGGTCTTGTCCCGGTAAAACTCCCGGTGCTGCTGGGACAGCTAAAAGCAGTGAAAAAGCAAGTGTTCAGGGTTCGCAGCCAGGAGCCGGGACACATCTGCCAGCTCAAAGTTAAACCACGAAACCACCGGTGCAGCCAGCAGTGGATAAATCTGCTTTGCCTCTCGCCCACCTGCCTTTCAGTGTTTGAAATCTTACTTGCACCAGGATTTCACAGGGGTTTCGTCACCCTTGCAGGCGCACAGCAGTAAAACGCATCCTCCAATGGTGCAGAAACTACAATAGCAATCGTGTTCCTAAGCTGTCCTCCCTCAGACGTGTGGGCTGCCGCGCTAGCAGGCRAGTTAATAAGCAGCATCCGTGCTCACCTCATTAATCCGGCGGTTTGGCTGCTCTGMAGACAGCACCCGTTGCATCCAAGATGCCCATTTTGTGCCCCTGCCCCTCCGGCTTGTGCCAGCCCCCGAATTAAGTTGCCCGGGTGCAATCCCCACGTCTGTGCATGGGTTTTGGCCTCCTCTGCAGTGCCCACGGCTCTCTCTGCCACTCCTGTCACTGCACCGTGGTGGGCATTACCCCTGTATCCTCACCTGGTAGAAGGTCCTCAGCTCCTCCACGYGGCTGGTGCCCAGGCTGGATTGGGAATGCAGAAGGGTGCACGGGCGCTGGTGCCAGCCCTGCGCTCGGCACGCCGGCGCCGGACGGCTGGAGGAGAGGGTAGGGAGCTGGTGGCTCCTCTCCGTGGCAGTGCTCCGGAAATCCTGGAGGTATTTCACGGTGGTGTTCCTGGAGGTGTCTCCAAAGGAAAACGTGATGTTTGGGACATGCCTTYGGTACCTGCGGGGCAAAGCATGAGTTCGGTGCGGGGGCCTGCTGGGAGGAGGGAGCTCGCTTCTCCTCCTCACATCAGGGCAGACCCAGGTCCCAGCCTCACCTGTCTGGTTGAAGCAAAACCCTGGAATTTCCCTGAGCAAAGCTCATACTCAGTAACTTCTGGGAAAAAATGAGAGGCGCTTGAATATCTATCCTGGAGAAAAGAAAGGAGCGGTGAGCGCTGGGAAGCATTGCAGCTCATTAAAGAATTGCATTTGCTGTTCCTGTAGGGAAATGCCAGTATACGGAGCTGGACAGCTGGAGGTGCAGGAGAGTCTGGGATGTTTCTCAGACATCCCGACTCCAACATGCCAAGGCTGCAGTGGGACAAACTCTGCAAACAACCGCTCTGCTGAGACAAGCAGCTACTGGTTGCATGTGGCCCAGGCAGGGCAAGGAGGACGTTCCCTCCGATGGGAAATGAGGCAGCAATTAATTCAATCAGGCATTGCCTAGGGACCGCAGTAGTAAATGCCGGCCAGCGATCTCCCCACCCTACACACACCTGCCTTCGCACCCATCTCCTCTGCAATGTCACAGTGAACGTGTTCCCTGACGCTGCCCTGTCTCGCTCTCCTCCATCAGCATGTGCCGACCTTGGCTCCCCATCGCATCCCATGGGTTGCTGATCACGAGCATCTACTTGACACCAGCATCGTCCTTGGAAACCCTCTCTCTTGCCCCTCACGTGCAAACGTCACTAAATCCCGATGTTCCTCCATTTCCAGCATCTTCTGACGACGCTCTTGTCCAGCGAGGTCCCTGCATTTCCAGCCACGTCATCGCTTTCTCCTGGCCTTTGCGACAACCAGTTCTCCACCGACAAACTCAGCCTTAGGTTGTGAGCCAATATATCAGTTTATCACCCTCCCGTGACCATGCCTATCTCTGACAGAGGTCGGAAGGGGCAGAGGAGGGATGTACGGCATGAACTGGCCTTGGCCTCTGCTGCCTTCCCAGCAGCTATGTTTATTCCTACCACTTGATCTGGCCCCCAAAGAGAGTGTCGGGAAGCCCCCTCGCTCTTTGCACGTTCAGAGCCAAAAATCCAGATCTCACCGGTAACGAGCGCTGCAACACGATAAAGCATTTGCCGCTTCAGATCCCTCGAACGGCTCGTTAGCCTCGCAGTGTGTTCCCCCAGATTTTGTAAATGTGGCGTTATTCTCCCCGCAGCCGATGATTGCAATGGCTGTGCGCAACCCGCCTTCCTGCAACGCCCGATATTCCCAGAYGCTGTCAGGTTTCACGGCAGTCGGCGGAGACTGCTGCTTTTCTTTTTGGCCAGGCAAATTCACCTGGGAATATGGAGTTAATTTTGCTGAAAGCTAAGATGTTCTGCATGTTGCCTGAAAAGAGCATTTCCGCTGGCGTAAAATACCTTTGTTCTGAGCACAGAGCAGTATCGTTCCGCAAAACCTAGCAGAGAAAAAGGAAATATCTAAGGGAAAAAGAAAGAAAACAGACCCCTCCCATTGCTGCTGAGGCAAAGAAAACAGAGCTGCCAAAGGAAGGAAATAACTGATGGAGAAAATCAATGTCAAGCTACTTAACGCGTCCTCTGCTAAGTGAGACCCTGGGCCTGGCTGAGTCCTCCCTTCCCGAAGGATGCTGCAGCGGCTGCTTTGGGAACTCATGGCTCTATCTCGCTTTGGACACCGGTTCCACAGGAAAAGGCAGGAGTAGGATTTGTTCTGTGATAACATTTATGGGGAGATAAATKGTATTTTGGGGTACCTTTTTCAGTGCCACAGAGCAGGAGGAGTTTCAGTGCCCAAAACCAGCCTGACGCTCGGCCCCCTGGATGCCGGATCCAGTCCCAGGCCAGCTCTGGTGGTCCCCATCCTGCACTAACATCCAGCACGCACCACAGGCAGCTCCGATACGTGCATTTGGTAAAAACACCTGGAGACATTAGCATTCCGGGACTGATAAAATAGAGCATAAAAACGGCTCTTCCGGGAAAGTCCATTTTATGTGAGCTTTTTCTGCACAAAACTGCCCAGTTACCATGGTGTATCTTAAACTAGGAACAAGGATTTTGACACTGCGAAGTACCAGGGGTTTGCTCTTTTAAGGACCCTGATGATTTTTCACGAGAGAAGGTTGTTAATCTGGATTTCCTCTGTTAAATTAATCCTGATCCCTGGCAACTTTGGACACGGAGGCAACTTCCCGCCAGGTCTGGCACAGCAGCACCAGGCTGCCAGTTTGCTTCGCCTCATCCTCAGCACATTTTCAATTTCCTGCCTTGGACCGAGGACCACGCGCTCACCAGCGTCGGGAAAGACGGCGCCGGGRCCAGCCCGTCCTCCCCGCTCAGCTCCGGCTCCCTGCAACCAAGCGCTGAGATGCTTTGAGCATTAAAACCACTGCTTGTTTTAGCAGAGCGCAACTTTCCCCCGCTCCTTGAAACTGCTCACTTTCTCTGTTTCTTTCCCAAATYGCAAGTGAGGAAAGCAGGCTGAGGAAGCTGGAGGTTCAGACCTAGTTTAGCAGCCAATTAACGAGCAGCTCTGTTGTCCGAATCTCTAAAAACGCAGAAGGGATCACGTGCGGCTGATTGCATAGACTTGCTCTGCAACCCTCTTCACCCCTAGGACTGTCAGCCGGCTGCCAGAACGAGAGACAAAACTAGTAAATAAAGATCTCCCATGTGTCACTAGCCCAGCTGTTTGCAATGCCCTGCAATGCTGGGAACGCTTGTGCGAACAGATACACATGCCAAAAATACGTGTGTGTGTGTGTGTGTGTGTGTGTGTGTCGGGGGGGGGTATTTTAAGTGTGCATGCAGACCCAAAAAAGACCGGGAAAACAGAAGAAAGAGACCCTCACAAACATAACTCTGCCCGTGAGGCAGAAATGGACCCCGGCGGCTCAGAAACCAGCAGCGAGAGGGATCGACGCCAGCCACGCACATAACCCTGYGGGAGAAGAGGCCAAGAAGGCGCCGACGGATCGTCCTTACTGGGGAGGACGGAGGGAGGAAGAGCCGAAATTCGGCACAGCTCGCCAGGACGGGAGCTGCTTCAGGTCTATCGGGGAGACCAAAAGCCAYCGAACCGCTCTGGGGACGCGGCGGATATCTTAGCAGGGTGCACTTGAGAAGCCCGTCTCGCTCGGAGACGACATGCATTATTCACCGCTCGCATGCGATATTCATGAGGAGGTGAGAAAATCCTCCGCTCTTTCCTTCTGCAATCGTTGATAAAAAAAGAGAACCTCTGACCCRCGTGAAATGGCCCTAGAAGCAAGTGGACATTGGGTTGCAATTTAATTAACAAGGTTGGTGGAAAACGCACTGCTCGGCGTATATTGGCAAGGACAGCGTACGCTGGGCAAGGACGGACGGGGCAGCCCTGCGACTCAGCAAAGCCAGAGCACCCGTCCCTCGGCCCGGCCCAGCCCGGGGAGAGCTCGCTGGGCGCTGTCCTGCTGGTCCCTCCGTGTGCCCTAAAAACTACCCAGCTCCTTCGACAAAACACACCCTTTCAAGGCAAATCACCCGGACTGCGGCAGTGGGGTGCAGCAAATGGGTTTGGGGGTCACACCGCCGCACGAAGGGCTGATCTTCGGCCAYGCTGTTAGGAAATCAGGAAATCGCCAGCGTGTACGACAGCAATTTCCAGTGGTGGAGACCAGCTTCTGTGCTCCAGATCCCCGAATTCACTTGGGACGGGGAGGCAATGCCAGAAGGGACTCCTTCAAGCTAATAAAGGGCTGCAGGTGACCTTAGGGAAAAAAGCAACTTCAGGGTGTTTTCTAGCCCACCAAATGAGTGTCTAATACCCCTGCATAGATCCCAGGGGTCAGGTCTGCTCACCTCCAGCCCCTTAGCTCTCCCTCAGCACCAGCGAGCTCCCCCTCATACCCCATCTCTCCCATGCAGGACGCAGGGTGCAAGATCCAGGGGGAAGGGAAATGGGGGGGTTGCAGTGGTCTGGGGAGGGGGTGCAGGATGCTTGCAGGGTCCATGGTTTGGGGGTGCAGCGGCTGTGCAGGGTCTATGGTACGGAGATGCAAGGTCCATGTGGGAGATGCAGGGTCCATGCAGGGTCTCTGGGGTGAGGGTCCGTGTGGGGAGCAGAGGGCTCAYGCAGGGTCATGCATGGGGGTCAATGCATGGGGGGGTCAATGGAGGTTGATGCAGGATCAATGCATGCTCCCCCCCCCCCCGGGGTCCCTGCAGAGACATGCAAGGTCATTGCAGGGTGCAGAGTCTCTGGGGTAGGGGTGCAGGGTCCTGGGTGGGGGCATGCAGAGTCTGTGCAGGGACCATGACCTGGGACAAGGTGCGGGGTCCGTGCAGGGTCCCAGGGGCAGGGTGCGGGGTCCCTGGAGCAGGGTCGCTGGGACTGGGTGCAGGGTCAATGCAGGGTCCCTGGGGCAGGGTGCAGGGTCCCTGGGCAGGATGCAAGGTCGGGGCAGGGTGCAGAGTCGATGCAGGCTCCCTGGGTGCGGGGTCCCTGGGCAGGGTGCAGGGTCCCTGGGGCAGGGTGCGGGGTCAGGGCAGGCTGCAGGGTCGGGGCAAGGTCCTGGGGGCAGGGTGCGGGGTCCCTGGGCAGGATGCAGGGTCGGGGCAGAGTCCCTGGGGCAGAGTGCAAGGTTGGTGCAGGGTCCCCGGGGCAGGCTGCAGGGTCGGTGCGGGGTCCCGGGGCAGGGTGGGGGGGGTCGGGGCATGGTGGTGGTGGTGGAGGTCGATGCAGGCTCCCTGGGTGTGGGGTCCCTGGGCAGGATGGGGGGTCTGTGCGGGGTCCCCGGGGCGGGGAGCGGGGTCCCTCGAGCAAGGTGCAGGGTCCGTGCAGGGTCCCCGGAGCAGGGTGGCTGGGGCAGGATGCAGGGTCGGGGCAGGA
>NW_020451306.1:107353-215286 GCF_003343035.1 Apteryx rowi
CCGTGCTGCGGCCCCGCCACTGCCTCTCCCGGCCCGATCGCAGCCTCCAGCCTCCCCCAGAAGCAAAGTGGGGCAGGATTTGGCCGATCGCGGTGGGATCGCGATGACAGTGATGGTGTCAGCCAACCCCTGCCCCCCCCCCATATGAATGTCCTGCAGAATAAGAGTATTCCAATATTGGTAAATCTGAATGGATTTACGATCCGGGTTCAAACCTCTACCCCAGTGCTCTGAGAGCTTTTCCTGCCTCTAGGAAGGCAACTGAGGACCTGCCCTCCAAAGGTTTTGGGAAGGGTCGGTTGCATATGAGGAACCAGCGTAAAAAAAATAATTGCACACACAGACAGATGCACGTTCTCCTCGAACAGCATCGCTAGGCTTGCACAACGCAGCGCTCAGGCATGAGAGGGTGCCGGGATTGAAGTGGGCTGTTCTTTATTTCCACCTTGATCTGCGTTCTGAGATACTGCAAATAAAAGAAAAGTAAATAAAAAAAGAAAGAAAGAAAAAGAAGAGAAATTCAGAGGGGCTTTGCATACCCGCCTCATCCCTTTGCATCCCTTTTAAGTGGAGAAGATCTCCCTTCCCTTCCAACACAAGCAGGTCTATGGTCTTGCTGGGTTACGTGGCCTTAAGTTTCCGAATTTCCAAACCCCCCGTGGCATTGCTTTCCTTGTGACCATGACAGAGCTGCTGTGGTCGTTCCTGGGCAGAGCTGTGCAACCCCCCGGTGTATCTCTGAGCATCTCTTTTCGGAGCAGGGTTGGACCCCACAGCCAACAGCATAACCCTGACTGCTCAAACTCTTACTGCTTTCCCATCTAGCTCCCAGTGAAATATGGATTCGGCCATCACGGGTCTGTTGAGAAACTGGAACGCGTGTGAACCAGTCTGCTGCACAGGAACTGCTCCTGATCTCTGCCTGGGCGGGAATTTATAGGGATCAATATCAGCCTGCAGTCTAGCCAAATGTGCCGCAGGAAGGCTTTTCTCACTTAACCTAAAATTCAAGTGTTTTATCCAAACGTTTTACCAGGCTGGAATTATTCTCCAAGTTAAAAGCATTTGGCACTTAACTTCTCACCCCAGAAACAGCTTGATGAAGATGTTTAATACAGGAGGAGGATGCAACACGATGCCCACGGGGACCCAGTGCTGTCAGACTGCAGGCAGCTTCGCTGAGCTGGCTCTGGCGAAGAGAGACCCCGCGGATAGCTATGGATAGCTATGTTTTTAAATCGTGCTGAATTCAGGAAAATGGGGAAGCCTCAATGCTTGAGTTTGTAAAGGGATTCTACACGTTGAGAGAGCTGCTGCATTGCTACGACGCTTGAGTAACAACTATAGTTCTGGCATTTAAGAAAGAAGGAGAAGTTACCTGGCTCCCTGCAGGCTTGCTATCCTGACATCAGCAGTCTGCAAGGTTTTCAAACTGATCTGGGAGGGAAAAAATGGGAAGATAAGAAGGTGAATGGAAAATGATGTAAAAGGCCAAACAGATTTAAGAAGTCAATCATGCTAGACCAGCTAGATTGCTTTCTTTGAAAACACCTGATCCTTTGGTTGGGAAAGGGGAACAGATCTCCTCCAGCTGGAGTTAATACAGCTTGGTAGAGGGGAAATTAGCTGTTGGCCCAGCTGGAGGAGGTAGAAATCAATACAAGACCCGTGAACTGGTTGAAGAACCAGCTAAGAGGGTGAGGGATGCTGGTTGAGGTGAAAAGAGAGCAGCCAGGCTGGAGAGAGTTTAACAGTGAAGTTCTTCAGAAGCCAAACTTGGGATCTGCTGCATTTCATATTTTCATTAATGAACCTGGTGTGAAAGGAGAGAGCGGATAAATCAGCTGAGAACAAGCTGGGAGGCTCCATGGGGAAGGAGGGTGGCAATATTGCATGGAAATAACTCACGGGGCTGTGCAAGGTGGCTCCTTGTTGCCTGGTATTGGGTGCAGGCAGAGTTCTCCTCGTGCTCCTGGAAGCCCCATGGGCAGCTGGAGGAGGACAGCTGGGGTATTAGCAGCTATCAGAGGAGACCAGGGGAGTTTCTGCCCATGAGTGAGGTCTGGGGAGGTGACTGGGAGCCCAGGGCACCGCTGTGCTCACCCTGGCCTGGGAAGATGAGCCCAGCGTGGAAGAGGTGCAGGGAAGGACCATCAGGAAAGGAAGGACCTGTCCTTCAGAAGAATATGGCAAGAGTTCAACTTGTTCAGTCAAGCAAAAAGAAGGCTGAGAGGTGAGGACTGCTCGCAGGAAATTCATTCAGAGGTAAGAGCTGGGAGATGGAAGGGAGTGAGAGAGAGGGAGAAAGAGGGAAAAGAACAATATAACTAACATCTTTTCTGGAGTAGGAGTCTCACCATGAGCAGAGTGATTCTGGAAATTAGCTGCAGGTCCCTGGCAATGAGACCAGTGTGGTTCAGGAACAGCTTTCCACTAGCAGGAACGGAGGCAGATACTTAACAGCCATTTGCATGGAGCCTGGTCTTGGAAGGAATGAAGTGCCGAGGTTCCTGGAAGTTTGGTCTCAGAGCTCCCAAACCTTTGGTTTCCTCTGAGCACGTCTTCATTGTCTGCCTGCAAACGCTGCTTTCAGGTGGGCTGCCAGGGTCCGGGTGTCTCCCCTGCAGATGTGGAGGGTAGGACACTGTTGGGAGAGACTGGACCAGTTGTGCATGCACCGTACATCCCCATGCCCATGGGGCTTCCCATGCATGCACAAACCGTCTCCGTCCTGCACCAAAAACCCAGGCAGAAGTGAGGTGACTTGGCACAGCACATCCTGGCCTGCCTTCCTGCGTCTCTCTTCCCTGCATGGTCTGAGCAAAGGGGCCTGGATAGCTGTGAAATGAGCTCAAATTCAGGTTTCTCTGGAGCTCTGTGGAGGTCTTGTCATCTGCTCCAGGGGGATTTGGGGGGCTGGACTAGATGATCTCCAGAGGTCCCTTCCAACCTCAACCATTCTGTGAATGCAGAAGGACTTGCTGTTATTAAAGGTGCAGAGCTCATGTCTTTTCTTTGCACGGTTGTGCTGGTGTAGGGCAGCCTGTTAGGAAGATTTCATGAAGACACCTTGCAAGTACTTATTTAAAAAGGCATGTTTCTGCTCCTAGGACTGACTGGTCCTGTGCATTCCCCCTTTCTGAGCAAGCCCTTTAATTTGCTCACACTTCTGCTTATGTACAGAAACTGTTGCCACAGCATTTTTTTCCCCCTTTTTTTTTCCTCAGGAACTGATACACACATGGAGAGCCGCCCACTGCAGCACTCAAAATTATAGATAATACCATGTAACTTTATCCCACAAAGCCTCATTCATGACAGTTGCATCCCCAAAACCCTTCAGAACTGAACAATTCAGCTGCGGGGGGGGGATGACGGCAGATGGAGAGAAACTTCGAGTGGCGGAGTCAAGCACGGGAAAAGAGTCCTCCAGCTGGGATCTGCAAGACGGAGAGTGTGTGAGAGGAGAGATGAACGACTGCAGGGAATAAGGGTTGCTCCCAGCCCTTTTTCTGCTCATTCCTTGGGCCGGATTTCTGCAGTCGTTGATGAGTTTCTTAGACGCTCTCAAAGCACTTGCACAGTCCATAGGGCAGTTCGTCAACRGGTGCTTTAGTTTCCTCCTGTGTGTGGCTAAATAAGTGCGACTGCTCTCTAGGGAGCTGTTGYGATGCGCGAGTGATATTTGTAAAGCGCTTGACAGCTCAGCGAAAGAGCTGGAGAAGCGTTGCTATTCCTCAGCTAGGAGTATCCTGACCTAGCGCAGCTTTTGATGAATCTGGGGAGGATTAACTGCAGGTTCCCACTCGGAAGGATGCCTGGTTCAGCTTTTGTTTGCAAACCGCATCGCGCAGGCAGGAACGTGGCCAGGAAACTAGGCAAGCTGGGAGACAGCCAACGTCTCTAGCATCGCTTGGGCGCAAAGCTGTGCTCAACAGGAATGCTGCATGCCGCAACAGCCTGGAGGCCAGGCTGGGGCAACCCTCTTCTTGCTGTTGAATCAAAGCTGCTGTTTGCACCCTGCGTCCAGAAGGGATCTTCGGTTTGGATGTTCCCCCTCGTGAGGGTCTCCTTGTCACTCACCCTCCAAAAATCTAGCCCAAAGTTCACTTTTGGGGTGACGGGGCAGAGTCTGCACAAGGAAGAGCAGGGCCAAAACRGCATGGAGGTGAGTCCCAGTGGAAAATTAATCAATGCCTATTTCTAGCCCTTGGAGTCAGGAAGTTCTGGTACTTGCTGCCTGTGATGGCAGGCCCTGGAGCTGGCCTGAGGAACATCTGCATTGCAGAAGACAAGGTCTTTTCTGCTCCTTTTTGCTGTGCTTTCAGCAACAGCCAAGGGATGACAGAGCCTGGATGCCCCTTCGCCATCCAGCCAGGATTGCCCTCCAGGCTGATGGTGTTGGAAAAGCTGGGTCTGTTGCTGCTCCTGTTCTGCACCGGGATTTGGGATAGGGATGCAAGAGGGGGCTGCGGTGTAATGGCAGGCTCCTGAAGGTTTTGAAGCCGAAGCCTCCAGTGACCTCAGGAGACTGTGGCTCCAGCACGGGTATCTGCAGAGCTGAGCACTGCAGGCTTTAAAAAAAAAAAAAATACAATAAATAAAGCAGCCTAGGGGGAAAAGACAGGTAATATTTCTTCTAGCAAAATCGCCCGCTGGAAAACGAAATCCTCGCACAAAGCCGCTGCGTGTCCCAGCTCAAGAGCTCTCCGATGAGGATATTTTGCACGCGTTTGAAAGGAGACCAGCTCYGCTCCAGCCGGAGTTGCATAACTGTTCTGTGCTTCTCCTCTCCACCTGCTGCTACGTTGGCCTTGCCAGCACCACGGCGCTGCCAACGCGCTGTGCCCAAAGCGTGGTGCCTGCAGCCGGCCGGGCACCGGGCGCCCTCCTCCCTGGGGTTCGCTTGCTCCTTCGGTGCTCTGCACCGTGCTATCTGCCTGTCCGCATCCTTGCAGGAGCCAGGGGAGCGGAGTGAAATGCAATCTGCCTGGGAGCACCCGATCGCTGCGCGAGCGCGTCTCCAGCCGGCTAGCGGAGAGCTGGGTCAGTGTCCCAGTCCAGCAGGATGAAACACTCCCCGCTRTTGCTGTTTTTATCGAATGCCGGATTTCTGCCCAGAGGGATTCGAGAAGCAGCATGGTGCCGATCTGCTCAAGGAGCAGATGCAATGGAAGGGGTTTGCGCAGGCATCCGTCAAGGCTTTCTAGCAATCAGGGGGGAAAAAGATTGGAGAGGGTTATTTCACAGACATGGCCCACGTGGGTGAATTTATTGTGCTGCGAGTCCGATACTGATAATGTTATGGGAATGTGAACTGCCTTCTTCAGGTTCAGCAGGAGTGTTACCACYGCCTGGGTCCACTTGGACTATTGGGCTCCTGGGTATTTTATAAAGTGCCCTGGATGATGTGAGAAGAGAAACATGCTCARTGCAGGAAAACACGCACACATTCTATATTAGCATCCCATTAGTGCTCAAATGTCACTTAGAGCCTAGTCCAGAGATCCCTGTTAATGAAAGGGGCTGAAATCAGTCCCCAAACATGATGCCTTTGATACAGTTCACAAACACTGAGAAAAGAGGAAAAAAAAAACAACAGAAAAACACAGCAACTTTCTGTAATTAAAATAAAGGATCTCAGTTGTTTGACAAATGGGAGGCTGATATGATTTTTCCAAGCGTGGGAAGAGAAGAGCTAGAAAAAATAGAGAAAAGGAGTTAAGAAGAGAAAATTTCATTAATTTTGGACTTAAGGTTCTGTAGCATCATCATAAGACTATTGCTTCAGCATGTGTGATTGGATATATTTTAATGGGATATTGGTGCTGTGGGAGGTTTGCTCAGAGCGGCTGGTTAAGGCCTGATTCTGCCGTGGCAAGCAGCTCCTTCCTCCTTGCCTTTGGTGTAAACCCATAGTAAATACGAACAACCATCAGTGATTCAGAGGTGGGTGTGTAATTTTATTCACATGCAGCGATGTGAAAATTGCAGAGACATTGTGAAAATTGAAATTAATGTTTATAAAGGACATTTTCTCATATTGCTCTGTTAATGATACCCGGGCCTCTTTAGCTCTAATGATGGAGAGAACATTTCAAATGCACCGAGCTTTCGCAGTTAGTGCGTTTTGCTGATTTCTTTGCAGTTCGGTTTCTGMGTTGTTTCTACTTGTTTTCATTATCCAATTTAGAGGTATAATGGATAGATAAATCACCAGGGGCACACAATATAGATCTTCCACTACCCAAAAGAGATGACTCCAACACCGAGCTCTAGCAGCCTCTCTAGGTACGAGCACATGAACCGCGGGGGAAGTTCATGCATATGCACTGCTATGGCACACCTCTGTTCCAGAAGGAACCTTAAAGCACTCATGAAATTGGGGAATGTACTTAAATCCCATTGCAAACAGCAAGATGCAAGTGCTTGCAAAAGCTAAGCACAGGCTTAAGTGTTTTCCATCGTTGCTGACTGGAGGCTCCACTCCTAATCTGTGGAAATATTCAGTAAGAAGAGTTTGCTTTTCGCTTCTCGCTGTGGGAAGGAGCATCTAGAGGGATACCTTTTGCATTTTAACCATCATGACAGCCTGCATAGGCTGGAAGGGCTGTAAAATGCCTCTGCTGGGGCCATGTCAGACAGGCTTCGCTGGGTTATGGCATGTTAAGAAGACCCTTATGTMCAGCTGCTGACAGGCAGTAATTTCTTGCGCTGCTCTCAGTGACTATGGTCACCAGACCATAGTTAGATTTGATGCACTGCATTAAAGACCCRTGTGTGATACCCTCTCCTAGCTTGACCTCTTCTTCCTTGCTTTGCTGTTTGTCTTTATCTAAGTCTGGGAACAAAACTATGATTTACTGTTCCATAAGGGCCCTCCACCTGCACTCTTCCAGTAGCAACAGTTAAATCATGTCCTGGGATTTCATATAAAATAAAAGCAGGAAATAAAATCATGATCTTAACCAGCTCCTTCTTTAAAAAAAATCTTTTGCACTTGTTAGCATAGGCTGGTGTTTTCAGAGTGGTCACCTACCATSACTCATCCAACCACATGTTGCAGCTCTAAATGAGCAGTCCTACTTTCTGAGGCATTGAGTATGTTCAGTCAACGCACCTCATATTTACATTACACTTTCTGATATCAAATATGGGGTTTAAATTTTACTRCATGATGTAGAAGGTGTTTTCTGTTGTACTTTCACTTCTAAAGCAACATACGTTGTCCTACAAGTGACTCCTAGAAATGCTGGTGTAATTCACTCGATTCAAAAGCTGGATGTGATGCCAGTGCTGGTGTTATGCAGAAGCAGAGCTGGGGAAGGTAAAGCTGAGGACGTCTGTTGTACTGGATCACAAGAAAAATGAGCAGTCTTTGAATGAGGCATTTCACACGGCCGTAACCATTGCATCTTACTAAAGCAGCTCGTGATGCTGGTAATAAGAGTCTGCAGAGACTCGTCTCAGCAGACGCTGTGCTCAGCGGTAGTGTGAGTCCAGCAGGTTCGTACCTTCATGGCCACCTTCTTCCTTTGTGTTACAGCATTGACACCTTCGGGCAAGCGCTGCCAGGTTATAATGATGAACTTAATAAGAAGTGATGCTCCATATTAATCCCCACAAATTTGTTCACTCACAGGCACTTATGAATGAGCATAATGATCTTTTCTGCTGGCAGGATGACAGCAATCCAAGCTCTCTAATAGACCCTGATGTCATAGATGGAAATGGATGCCTCATTTCCAGTGTTTTATCATCTATTTAAGAAGGTTTCACCCTTGCCTCTCTGTTTGAAGTTACAAAAGCTCTCCTGGGTTCACTCTTCATCACAGACATATTCTTCCAGGACTGGCCCAAGCAGGAAGAGAAAGGTGTGTAAGGCAGGCAGGCCCACGAGATGCCCTGACTTCTGTGCTCTTTCTTCCCAGACCTATGTAGCAACCATAAAATCTGTGTTAATTGTCTTCCTTGGAATGAAGGACAAGTTTTAAGGCTCCAGGAAAGAAGACTTTCGTGGGCAGTTCTATAGGAATGACCACACCAAACCGACCCTGAAAGTCCAGATTTTGAAACTATTATTTATGTCTTGAAACCCCATTCAGTCCTGTCGAGGTTCAGACTAAAATGTCTGCCTGTCTTTGGCAAGTGTGGTCTGTAAAGGGGAGCACGGAGCCGAAAGCAGAGGCACAGCTCAGATAAACTGCACAGCCAAGCGAGGCAACCGCTGGCATTTGAGAAACAGCTCTTCCAAGCTGGGATCAAATAGCCGTGCAGTGCGTTGATGTGCTGTCTGTATTTCCAGGTCCCTTTCCGCATGCAGCAATGCTCCAGCAAGACGTATCCCTTCCTTTAACCCAAATCTGTTAATGGACCAGCTGAAGGACCACGATCCGGTAACCCATAGCAATGGGTGGTGCATGGTGGTGGTCTTAACTCTTCCTTCCTCCCCCTCTGGTTGGTACTAGAGGGGGGTGGACAACTACCTGCTCGTCTCTTGCTGATGACACCAGGAGATGCTGTTAGCAGAGTCCTCAAAAGAGGGGACAGCCCCAAAAGAGGGGGTCCTTGGCAGCCCCATGGGGTGGGGAGTGCTCCCAGCCCCTGGACTGGGCAGAAGGCTCCACGTTGACCGGAGAGGGCCTGGGACTTGGCTCAGGCCACCCCCCAGCTTGTGTGGGGAGGGGGCAGGGGTTGCCCTGACCCTGCCCAGGCTTGGTGCTCACCCCCGGGGGTGGCATTGCCCTGCTGAGGATGGACAGGAGCTAGCAGAACCTCTCTCCTTGGTTACCCACCGTCACCTCACTCCTGATGATCCCAAGTGGTGGGGTCTGCACTCAGGTGTCCCAGACGCCCTCCTGCATCTCTCCCCCTGGGGGCTTGGGGGAGTGTGGGGGGGGCAGAAATCTTGTCCCAGAGGCTCCAGCTAGCAGCACACCTTGGGGGACACTTTAAGACTTCAGTGGGTCTGTGGAAGAGGGGGGGACTGAGCACCTGGACCGGGATCTCCCTGTACGTGTGTGGCGCATGAGGGGGAACCCCTGCCTCAGTTTCTCCACTGGGCCCCCCCCTTGCAACCGTGTGGAGAGGGGTCTCCTGCAGCCCCCCCCCGCTCCTTCCCAAACCACCCTCCTTCCCAGCGGGGCCAGGACGGCGGCGGAGGTGGGGGGGGGGGGGGGAGGCGGGCGGCGCCGAGGCTGCGGCCGGGGGCGGTGCGCGGAGCCGGGCCGGGCGCGGAGGAGCCGCTGGTGAATAATTGAGCGGGGCCGTGGAGGGGGGAACCCGCGCACCGCCCCGCAGCTCCGCGCACCGCATCCCGGCTCCGCGCCCGGCCGCGCAGGCACCGCGGCTCCGCGCATCCCGGCTCCGCGCCCGGCCGCGCAGGCACCGCGGCTCCGCGCATCCCGGCTCCGCGCACCGCATCCCGGCTCCGCAGGCACCGCGGCTCCGCGCACCGCATCCCTGCTCCGCACCGCACCATGGCCCTGCAGCTGCGGCTCCGCACCGTCTCCGGCCTCCGCGGCAAAGCCGACCGGATCGCCAAAGCGGCTTTCCGAGGTACCGGGTTGCGGGGGACGGACGGACGGATGGGCAGACGGACACGGGACGGGGGGCTGCCCCGGGAGCGCGGGGCTCGGGGCGCCCCGCTGGCCCCTGCCTCAGTTTCCCCACCGCCGCTGCGGAGCTCCGCGACGCGGCGGGGATGGCCGGGGCTCTTCGCGGGGCTGCGGGGGGGAGGCGGGACGCGAACCTGCGGCGCGGCGGCTGACTCTGCGGGCTGCCCGCCCTTCCCCGGAGGGGGAGCGAGCGTGAGCCCCCTGCCCGGGCTGCTCCCCTGGGGTCCCTCTGCCTCCCAGCGCCCGGCCGGGGACACTGTGGCCCCCGTGTTACCTGCCACAGGCAGCCCCTGGGAAGAGGGATTTGTCCAGGAAAAAGTCAACAAAGTCCCAGCGTGACAAAACCCTCCCAGCTGCTGGACTGTGCCCCGGTTGGAGGGAGCAGGGCTGGGACCATGTGCCGGGAGAGCCCTGCAGGAGGGTCAGGGGCTGAAACTTGGGTGGTGAAGCCGTCCTACCACAAAAGTGTCTCTCCAGGGGCCAGGAGATGAAATTTGCCTGAGCAGGGACCCAGAGCGCGTGTGGATTTTTATCTAAGCCTGCTGCAGCTTTGTTCTTTTCTGCTCTGGTCTTTGCTAGCTCCGGAGCCATCCGGGAGAAGCTGCAAAAGGAGCATAAACTCTCTAGGGTGCATCCTCAGCACCCGGTGAACCCTCCACAGCCCGTGGAGGCTTGGGACAGGCTCCCCGCAGATGTAGCCGAGCATGGAGAGCTCGCAGTGCGGCGACGGCTCTGATGGCACTTTGTGTGCCGGAGCCCGCCAGCAGGCAGAGGAGTATGTGGGATGGCTTGACAGCTCATGGGGCTGGGAGTCAGGAATAGCAATCCCTTCTCCATACAGAGGCAGCACGGGAGAGAAGGAGAACAAATATTTTCACCACCGTAGAGCCAGACCACCGAGCACTGCTTGAAACAACCTTGTCTGCTCCCCCAGCTGAACTGCTTTAATGTTATTAAAAGGACACAATTSTCCCCTCCCCACTTAYCTGCTCCWGCWTCCCAGCATCACCACAGGTGCAGTTAAAATAACCTCATCAGCAACAGGTGCTGCCCCAKCTGACACTGAAGGCTKGAGTGCTCCTAGCCCTAGACAACTCCCCCGAGAAACCCCACCGCTTCCCTGGCCAGTAGTGAGGGTGGATCTGCAGGAGGGCCAAAGGCCATGGCAGGTTTTCCAGGTGAACCTAGGGCAGACCTGGGTCTCCAGTCCCAACTCTGCGTGGCTGTGGGCTCATCACGCAATCTCCCCGTTTTTGCTCGCTGCCTTGCCATCCTCGCGTAAGAGCTGCTACCAGAGACCACAAGGTCCTGGCTAATGGGCAACACCACCCGTCTCTGGAGGTCTGCAGGTTCACCCCACCACCCTGCATCGCTTAGCACCCCTGGAGAGTCTCCTGCCATTTGTGGCGTAGCACCGTGGCTTTAGAGCAGGAAGATCTGCCTCGGTGCCCCTGCCCTTTGGCTCTTTGCTCTTTGGCTGCTCAGTACCACGGATCAGTTACTGTTGTCACTGCTGGCCTAGGAGAACTGGATGGAAAATTACACCCAGGCTGAGAGATGCTCCCTTGGCCCTGTCGGACTGCTGAGGCTTGTAGCCRTGCTGTGCGACATCTTGGGATGCAGCTGGATGCCTGGGAAGTGGCACAAGCCTGCGGGGGGTGAGGGGTGATGAGGACCTGGCAGGATGCTACAGCAGGGTTAGCTCTGCCTTTCCTGGCCAGATAGCGTCTCAGAGAGTGGAAGCAGGTGCAAGCTTCTCCCACCCCATCCTGCCCATCTGTCTTGCTCCGGTGTGCAGCCTTTCCCCGCTGTCTGTCACATGGCTCCACTGGGACCCCCCCAGTCCTTCCTTGGAGATGCCCCTGCCTGCAATATTATCTCCCCACTGTTTCATCCAACCTCTAATGCTCCTGCAAATTCCCTTGTCAAACCCYGCATGCGGTTCCAGGCATTTCTCCAGGATCCCCGTGTCCCCATCCCCAGTTCAATCATCCCACACTGTCACGCCAGGCAGTGCTAGCTCCAGACAGGACTTTGCTAAACTTTACAGCTGCGCTTCCTTGCCCCAGTTCTGAGCAGTGAGGAGTTGGGCTCCTCATGGACATTTCCTTGCCAGAAAGGAATTTGGTGATATCTTCRAGGACAGCTGGGGCAGGGGCAGGAAATTTGTTTTTTTCCTGGGAGTCTGTTCAAGCAGCCTCTGGGATTTATCTCGTGCTGTGAATGTAGAGGGTATCACCACCACATGCAGTCAGGGACACCTCTTCCCCTGCCTCTTCTGGGCAGGCAAGATGCTGTCATGACTGGGAGTCCTAATGCCCTTCTCCTCCACAAGTTCAGTCCACCTAGAGCAGCTGCTCCTGGTGATCAGACCCAGCAGGGCTGAACCCTGAGATTTTGGTCTCGTTCCCTTTTCGTGCCGCCCTCTGTGTGTGTGTGTGTGTGTGACAGCAATTCAAGCTCATGAGTGATGGGAGAAACAAGCCCAGCAAAGCCCAATAACCAGCCCGGCCGTGGGCTGTCTGCAGACCCCGGGATGCTCCACAGCTCTGGTGCATTTTCTTTGTGTTGCTGTGACAGTAAAATCCAGCTGATCCCACTAGCAGGGTGATGTATTTCAAACCAAACTGCAAAGGGACTGAGGGAGAGAAATCACAGAAAGCATTGCTTGTAAATGGAGCAGCAATTTAAAGCGCCATGTTAATATTTAGCACATCCAGCTCCAAAGCCTATTTACATACGGTCCCAAAAGCAGGGGTGGTGGTGGAGAGCACTCTGCTTCTGCTTTGCAGAGAGGGAAATCCAGGGGCAGATCCTTTGGATAGTTTTTGGATACAAAACATCATCCTTCTGGGCTGTGGGATAGGGCTGAGACCGGGGTGTCAGGTAACATGACATGAGTTGTGTGAATCCAGGATGGGACCTTGCATGTGGCTGCATCACCCTGTCCTGGAGGTAAGGAACAGAATATCACACCAGGATGGAGAAGCAGTGCAAGCTTTATGGGAAAGCGCTCTCTCTGAAACCCCATTGATTTCAGCAGTTTTCGTAAGCTATAATAAGGTAGGATCAAGGACATCAGCTTGAGTCCATGGTTTGGAAGCAGATGTTGCTGCGCGGGGTGGGAACCTGCAATAACATGGCTTTTTTGGCAAGTTGGCCTGGTAGTCAATATTTAGAGATCACTACATCCTTCAAACTGGAAGGGTTGATAGCATTGAGGGCTTGGGTGGGCTTGTATGCTTCCTGACATGGAGGTGCCTCGTGGATGCGACTCCCATGGCTGAACATGCGTTAGCAGGTCCGAGTTGGTACTGCTGAGGACTGGTTCATGACACATGGCTATTTGCTTTGGAGGAGCCAGACCAGGTGCCCCAGGCCACTGGGCTGGACTCTGCATGTCTCAGTGATGGGTCTCAGAGGTGTGGAGTGTCTGGTCCCAACATACGTCTCTGCCAGGATTGAGCACTAGCCCTTGCCTGCCCAACCTGGGACAGTCAGGCCTGGCACAGGTAGACTTTGGCCAGCAAACCCTGCCCCAACCCTGCAGGAGCTGGAACTTCCCTCCTCCTGCTCCCAGGGAGATGCCTCCATCTGAGGTGRCTACCCTGGGATCCCTTTGAAATTCATGGAAGAAACAGGCATTTCTGGGGGCATGATTTGGGATTTTAGAGTGTGGGCATGACACTGTTGTACTAGATGGTGCCTAACCACATCCTGGGATGCTGGGAATGGGATCTTTTCCCCCCCCTGAGTCTTGTGCTGGGGGTAGGTGTGAAATGTCCTAGTGGTGCTGTGGGTGCTTGGTGCATGGATGGGGCAGCATTTTCACTGGTGTTTAGCATCTTTGTGGCTTGGGCAAGGCTTTGCCGTCCCAGTCTTTCTCCATTGACTCTAGAGGGAGCTTTGGACTTGTTTAGACCAGACACTTCATGCTTCAGCTGAAGCAAGATGACCTCCACCAGCCCGTCAAGTTGCTGCTCATTTCTGCTGCCTCTTGTATGTCCAGTTGTCTAAACCAYCCTCCGCATCCCACCCAGAAGGTCTCCCCTTTCCACCCCAGCAAGGAATGCAGTGTGCTGTGGAGCAAAGCTGCTATCCCCGAATGCAGACYGCGCCAACTTGCAGGTTTTGCTGAGGACTCCAAAATCTGCACAAGAAGTGTTGTGCTGACATTCATGATTATTCTGGTTCTCCTAGGGTTATTGCAGCCCAGTGAGCACTGCAGAAAGTGCTGTTCTCTTAGCTAGCCGTGCTGCCAGCCAGTCGTTCTCCTTTCCCTCCTCCCTGCCCGCCAGCATCACAGCCTGGGAGTCTGGAGCAGAGCTTTCCAAGTGGGTGTTTGCTCATTCAGCTGAGAGGATCTATTATTGCACAAAGTTAAAGAAAGTGACTCCAGAGTGACAGGCTTCAGTGTGCATTTTTGCAGGGGGCAGTGCTCTGAAATGCTGCTTGACTTCAGCTCAAGTAGGAGATTAATAAATCACAACTCTTATAAAATGGTTGTTCCTGAGAAAAGACTCATTTAGGAGTACAGGCCTGAGATTGACTGAAGTGTAGGCTGAGTATAAAATGACACTGTTCTTCTTCTTCCAGGGATCCCTGTATTCCTGTGAGCCTGTATGAACTGAGGCACAGATAGGAGTAGGTTCTTGCTCACCATTTCCCACTGAACCCATGGCAGAAGCCAGGAAGACTTRTCAAGCTTTCCGGCTCCTAATCTGGAAGTGGACTGGTGACAAGGGCTCTTTCCCTACCGCATCAGAGTGGCCAAAATTTGATCCCACCCCTAAATAACAGGGACCAATCTCCCATGATGGCACAGGCTGCTTGACTCGCCAAACTTCCAGGGGATACGGTGCTGGGGCCAGTCTTACCCTGGGGAAATGGGGGGTGGGGGTGTTAACCTACAGGTTCACTTGCCTTTGTGACCCTCTTAATTATTCCTAGGAGATTTGGGGTATTTTTTTAATTTCCGTGACTTGTAAAGCATCGGTCACTCCCCAGTAGCTGCCCTGTGCATGCTGCAGGCTGGCTGAAACGGGCCTCAAAAGCCCCAAATCAGTTGCCATTGCAACTTGCCAGCTCTCCACCTCTTTGCTCTGCAAGTTTAACTCACCTATGAGTGAATTCAGGATTTTCTGCAAAGAGCTGCTTTTCAGGCTGGCTTCAGCAGGAAGACCAGAAGAACGCCCAGGGTGGGAGAACAAACAGGCATGAAGGGAATGGGAAGATCTGATGGTGCAAATCCGTGAATTTTCTTTAGCTTGCCCAGTTAGGTTTGTGCCTGCTCCCTGCCACCTCCCAGCCAGCATAAGGACGCACGGCTGTCCTCCAGCGGGGACCGAGTTTGCACAAGTTTTGCATGGGATAAAAGCACATAACACCCTGCAAATGCCTGTCCCAGCTGCCCCTGCAGTGAGCCTCGCTACAACCCCCTGAGACCGAGATGCCTTATGACAACAGGACATCTTTCCTCCCGAACTAGACACCTCTGTGCTGCAGACGGGGCTGGTGCACGCAGTGGTTCAACACCGTAGCAGTCAGCCTAATGCAAGAGCATCGAGAGCTTGCCCCTGCCCTGGGGGCTGGTCTTGCCTGTAGCAGGGTTTTCACTCTCAGATCAGCACAATTGCGTTTGCAGGAGAAGGGGACCTGAACAGCCCTGGTGTAATTAGACTGTTTGTCAGCTAATCGATCATGGACGGAGTTATAAAAGAGCTCCTTGGCAAGGCTTCCTCTCTGGATTAGCTGCCTGTAAATGAGAGAGATCATCCGCAGAGACCACCACCCCCGGGCACCACTGGACACCAGTGGATAATGATATTATTTGATAAAGCAGTTACCGTTATACTCAGCTAGACTACAAGAACATGGGGTTGGGGGTTCCCACTGTGGTCACTTGTTGAAACACACRTTCTCAGGAGAAATAAGTCAGACAGCAGAGGACTGTCCCCTCCGGAGTATCCTTTCCAAGCTACAGCTTCTTACATGTTCACGTAAAACTGATTCACCTCTTCTGACCTGTGCATGTCTCCTCTTTAGTTTGGTCTCGTATCTTGCTGCATCTCTGCAGCTTCAGCTGCACATTTGAACCCCTGGTGCGAAGGCAAAAGCTTGGTCGGTGCTGGCTGTTGGATACGGTGCCAGGTGCTGTGTGCGTTAGCGGGGAGGTGTGCAGCCCTGGTGGCTGCATCCCAACAGAGGAGCGGGTCCCAGCCCCTGCCCGGTTCCCCTGTCCATGAAATGGTTCACAGCGTGGACCCGCAAAGGTGGTTTGGGATGCACAGGGTGTGTTCTGGGTTTCCTTTGCACAAGTCGGGTGTTTTGCTCTGCTGCTACAGACAGCAGACCGTCTGCCAGCACCTGAAAAAAATGATCTTCTGGCTTTCCATTGCCCTTGTGTAGCAATTAAATTGGGAAGGGATGAGCTGCAGGGATGGGGCATTACCTGCGAAAGATGCATGTCATCAGAACATCTCAACCCTTGATTTATAAACAAAACAAAACAAAAAAGGGAAACGTTGACCCCACAGTAGTATGGGGTACCCTGACATCCACTTTGGAGGTCGTCTGTAATTCTGGGCCCAAACCATATTCCCCCATGCACAGGCTGTCCCTGCTGGAAACAGAGATGTTTTTAGTAACCCAGGAGACTTTCTGGAACGAGAGGCTTCATTTTGATTCAGTGTCTGGATATTAGCATTTTTATAACTTTTCCTTCTGCAGTGTTATGAAGTGGATATTAACTAGAGATATTGACTCAGGGCAGGGGGGAGAGAAAAGGATTATCCTACYGAGAGCAGCCAAAAGCACAAGACAGCTTTCGATCTGGGGATCCTTGGGAAAACAGAGCTACTTGAATAACTATTAAAAACACTTGCCTCTCTTCTCCAAGGGGTTCYGCTCCACTGCAGCAACATCTGGCTGTTCCTCCTCTCGTCTTGTCCCCTCTCCCAGATGATGATGAGCTTTTGAAATCTGGCCTGGCTCCCCACAAGGAGCGTGTCTCTGGGACTGTGGTATAACCCAGGCCAATGCACCTGGCCCCAACCCTTCCCTGGGCAGGGTTAGCCCAGGACAGGGCACCTGGTTTGGGTTTGTCGGATGTGTCCTAGCTGGGAAGGGAGAATTTCTCTCTGGACATGGACAGCCCAGAGTCCATGCATTTTTGTTAACTAGACTGCATGTAGCCTCTGACACCTACCCCCTCTGAGCAAGCTCTACCATGAGCGTCCAGCTGCTGATCACGCAATGGTCATGTCTACAGCCGTGTGCTGGGCTCACGTGGTGAGGAAGAGGCCATGGACTACCTGCAATGTGAACCCTTGAAGGTGGTTTTTCATCCACCTATCTGTTCCCTGGTTGGGAAGTGCCTGGTAGATCAGGCTGGTGGGACTTTGGGGCAGGAGAGGTCCCCAGGGGCACTGCAAGCAAGGCAAGCAGGTTGGCTGTGTCCGTGCAATCAGACTCAGATGTACATACCTCCTGCTCTGTGCAGGAGCGGKGGCAATTTTGCTGGGGCAGGCAGTCCTAAATCAAATCCTCAGGCTTTGAGCACACTCTGAGGGGTGCAGATTTGCATCCAAGTATCCCTAAGTTTGAAGTGTCCACCTTAGACCAGCGTAAAAGCCCCYGCAGAAGCTGCTGYGATCCAGATCCAGGGGCTTGCTGTRTTTCATCTGCTCTGCAATACTYRTGGCAAGGCTTGAGCACACCGACTAGGGGCACTCYGGAAAATCCTTTTCAATTAGTTCTTAAAGCAGGTTAATGTGTTTAGTGCCAGTGTGGGTTCTCCCGTGCAGAACTAAATTGCCTCAGTTCATCTTATTTCGCACCCACGACGAATGAGGCAAAAACCTGCTCTCGAATTTCTGCCTTTAGTGAAGCTGGATTCACCTGCTGGCGTGCCGTGTGTCCCCTCTKCCCAYRYRCCTGCTTGCACACACGCRATCACGTGCATGCATGTGCATGYTGCCTTCTCRCCTTGGTCTAACCAGCCTTYTTCTCCTCTSCYRTCTCCAGGGCTCTCCTTCTACACCCGAGTGCTTGAAAACTGTGAGGATGAGGCCAGGTTTGATGAGGTAAGAGAAGATGTCTTTTTCTCGTGGTCTGTCCTGGACTGACAGTTTGTTTTCCGGTGACCTCCTTTCCGGGCATGTCCATCCTCAGGTTTTAACACCCTCCTCAGGGTAGGTCTCCTCTTATTACAGTGCCATRGTACCACCACCAAGCTGTTGGAGCGACGCTGGGCAGAGACGCTGAGCTGGTTTTGCTGTTCGCTCTGGTGCCTGGAGAGGGGAGGGATTCCCATGGCAAAAACAGCTACTATCAGGGACAGAGGAAAAAGTAGTTATAGACGAAGAGCTCAAATCTCAGTGYGTTGGTATCTCTGTTTTCTGCTCCAGGGTTTCCCCATGCAGGTGCCAAACAGGTCTCTTGTGGGGGGGACCATAAGGGCAGTGACCTGGCTGAGGCTGAGGCTGTGGGATGCCTCCGACATGGAAACAGCTGAGCTAATCAGGATCTACAGCCCCCCCTGTTCCCCACGGGATAAAATCCTGCCGTGATCCCAGCAGCTTGACTTAGGTTTATGTCTGCCTTTCCCCYCCGCCACAGCGTTATTGTGTCCCAGCACAAACAGGGCTGGTGCATTTGGGAAATGATTAATTAAAAAWATATATATATATCCATGTTGTTTGCACTGAAGTTTCAGGAAAAAAATTGCTTGTAGCCACTGGGCAAATACTGCTGGACTTGTGGCTCTCCTCTTCCTTGCATAAACGGGAAGAACTCCTGAGTTCAGGCCCTTGTCACAAATTCCCCRTTCTTCATTTATTCGCAAACAGCCTGACAGACTCCCCCCTCCCCGACCCCTTCTGCATTCCTCAAATCACACCAGGTARCAAGCCAGTTTGTTTGCTTTTGACTGTCTTTTGGTGCAAATGGGAAGATGTATGGGCTTTTAGCTCTCAGCTTTGGGCTTGCARAGGAAGAGAAGAAGGAATTGAAACCCAGATTCTGTGTGGTTTTGAAATGCAGCTTTGTCTTCAGCAGTTATCTTGCAAATATTCTGAGAAGATTGAAATAAGGTCACCCACACAAGCAGGGAATAGAGATGCTGCTAAGAAGTCACATTCAAAATGGGAATACGTATTCAAAAGAGAATGAATGTTTCCTTTGATTGTTTTGTGTTGCTCAGAGAAGTTAACCCGCTCCCAGGGGCTGGAGAATGCAGGAGGCTGTGGGGAATATTGAGATCTTYAAACTCTTTATCACTTTCTAAAGCTTTTCCACCTTAAGAAAATAAGCTTTCATCCTGGTTCCAGGTGGGGGTTATGTTTGTGGGGTGATAAATCCCATGGCGTTCCCATCTTGTGCAGCTAGAAGCATACTCAGCTCCTCTGGCCCCTCTTGGTGCTCCAGCACGGTGTGGTCCAAGCCCCATTCCCACCCTGGCTGGGGAGACTGGATGATAAACAGCAGTGGAGCTGTGCCAGACCAGTCTGGAGCAAACCCCTCTTCTCTGGGGCTGGGTTTGCAGAGTTGGTCCGTGGTTTCTGAGCCCTGCTGCTAACCCAGGTAAMGGACTGACCTTCAAATTACAGATGGAGATGGGCGCCTGTCCAGAGACCCTTTCGACCCAGTCTAGAGATCAGGTCCAACCATGAGATAACACGCTCTGCCATTAGGGATAGCCCTTGCCCCAAGTTTTAGGGGAAGATCTTAATCTTCTTGCACTCCCCTAAATTGCCAGGGAGGATAAAGGGAAGGGGAAACCCAGGAGAGCAAGGGCACGTCAGGGTGGACTCCCCCTCCACTGCCTCCGGGGTTGCGTGGGATTAAGGATGCACAGCAAGGACGTTAACTGGAGGAGGTTCTCCAACCACTCTCCTATGAAGCAGAGTCAGCTGTGGGGAAGCTGCTCGTGTTAATGGGATGCCAATTTCCATAGATGTGCACAGGGTAATTTGATATTATAATAATTGACTTGAATAATAATGACAGAGATTCGCACTGATAGAGCTGCTTCTATCTCAAAACTCCCTGCGATTTCAGCACAGAGATCCTTCCCTGCCCTGTGCTGAAGGGCTGGAGGCAGGAGAAGCACCCGTTCAGCTCGCAGTTTCAGGCTTGTTGCTGTCATGGGACACCAGATGCGCGTTGCTCTGAACGCTTGGTGCTGTACAACGATCTGGGAGCATCCCAACCAAGCTCTGAGCCACTCGTGGTCCCAGGCCATGTGCAGAAGAGGATGGAAACAGATGCACATCGTGAAGACAGAGGCTGTAGAGCTTAAAGGAGAACAGTTGTAAGAAAGCCTTGAACTGTAGGTGTATACTAGGACTCTATAGWGTGCATCGTATTTTTGTCTAGTGCCTCTTGCCGCATGTGTGGGGGTGAGTCTCACACTGTTCCCATATCTGTCATGCTTGTAACAGTTCCCAGCGCGAGTGCCTCGCTGCAAACCTGGTTAAAATCAGCCTGGTAGTATCTACGCAGTGAATYGCAGCAAAGTGAGACAAGTTGATCTGGAGCAACCTTGTGTGCCTGCACCAAGCTTTGGGCTCTTCTTGTCTCCTTGTGCTGGGTGATGAGTGATGCATCAGCAGCAGTTAGGCTTCCCCCATGTCCCTGCTTGTCCACCTTGCAAATACCCTGATTTGCTCCACGAACCACTTGGCTCCATCCAAGAGGAAACTTCAACATGATTAAGAGGTTGCTTTGCGCCTGGGACGAAGGCCAACATCTAGTGCAGACAGAGATTGCTTCGGAGCGCACAGCTGGTGTGCAGCGTGGATGCGGTCCCTGCATGCCACTTACTCCAGGGCTTGGGACTTGCCAAAAGTGTGAATAATCCCACTGGCTTTTAAATTAAGCACATTCTTAAGTCTCTTGTGTGCTCATGCCCTGAAAAACTATCCCCTCAGTTAGGCTCGTATCCTTTGGAAATCCTCTTCTGTCTCTGAGGTTGGCATCATCTTTCACATTATGTCTGCACATTAGCTTGTTTCTCCTTTCCTCGCTTAAGCTGTCACCAGGCCAATCCAGACATATTCAGCTCCTTTTCAGTCCCCTGGCTGTTATTATGGCTCAGCCGTGTCTCTGCAGCACTGCCGTGGCATTGATTTGGCAGGCTGAGACGCCTGTGCTCCTGCTTTCCTGGAGGTGACATGGGGACAAAGCCATGGGGCCGCCTGACAAGGAGTTCCTCTTGTTCCCCTTCAACTTGAAAGAGTCCACAAAGCTTTTGGCAGACCAAGGAGGAAGAACAAAGCCGCCAGTGAGAAAAATCAGCCAGATGATACTTCATCCTAGATAACACACTCCTAAATTTCACCAGAATTCTTCAAAGGGGTCCTGAGCTGACCTCAGAGATGAATAATGACATTTTGTTCATGAAAAAATGTTCTGGAAAACATCTCTCATGGTGTCCTGATATGTCTCCCTCCAGGTGAGCTGTCACAGCAACTCACGTTACAGCAGTGTGATGCATCAGGGGACTTGTAGTCCTCCTGAGGAGCTGAACTTGTTATGGGGAGAGTAGAGGTGGGAGGAGAGGATTTCATCCTGCCTAACTCTCAGTGCCCACCAGCTCTATCTCAGCAAGTCACCCCAGGATCCCAGCACAGCAAGTGGCGCATCATGTACCTACTGCAGATGTATCCCGTGGTTCCTACTCTAATGATGGGGACGGATGTGACTCCCATCCTAAAAGAACTGGTTTCTCTGCACAGGGTCTAACTGATCACCCTGGATGGGCATAGCTGCTCCATGCACCGTTCAGTTGCTTAAACATGTGCCTAATGCTACGTCAGACACGCAGCTTCTGCTTTAGCATCCATACCATGATACTGTCCAACCGGCCCAAAACAAAATAGTTTGTTGAGTTCTGATAGCACACAGTGAGCAATATTGAAAACACATTTTCTCTGGGCAGGAAAAAATACAGGGAACTATCAATGAGCTCTACATTACTGCAATTTGGAGGGAAAGGCAAACCTACATTCCTGGGTTCACCTTTCCAGCTCTGCTGGTGACCGGCTGTGAATTCAGCCAAATCTGCAAGATTAGACCAAATGGGCCTTGGCTTCTGCATACGTTGAAATGGGGATGATGCTGTTTGCCCTGCTCTGTAAGTTGCTCAGAGCTCTATAAGAGCAGTAATACCGACAGTGTAACGCTGCCACACGCGGAGAAGCTGAACGGAGGTCCCTGCTAGCGCACAGCTGATAATTGGGGCTGGATGGAGCTGTCTTCAGGAGGAACAGGCTGGATGCTTGCTTAGGTGCATCCTTCTTACCATGCAGTGCAGAGCACAAGCCACACCAGAAAAAATGCTAGAGAGGTGCAGCCCTGTTTCCTCCTTTTCTATTAAATCTCTCATTATCTTGTGTCACTGAAGGACTCTCTGATGCAATGGCCGTGATASAGGTGTGGACACTGGAGTGACAAGAAATCTGTCACGAAGTAGTAAACGTGTCTTGCATTGCCTGTAGTAATTAGCTGACAGGACTGTCTGGGAAAGCAGATATTTCTGTTTGGGTTGTATGCACACATGGCAAATCATCGTGCCATTGACGACAAGTCCAGCTGGCAGGTTTTATTGGCAGCAGTCACTATGCTTGGCAAGTAACCTCAAGGGATAGGCAGAAGGGGCATGCCCGTCCTCTGCATATGTCCACGTCCAAGCGTAGCAATTAGCAACATCCTGGCAGGGAGCTGGCGAATCCTTGCTGCTGGGGAAGCCGAAGGGAGCGACCAATGTGTGGCACGGACGGCTTGCGCCTAGCAGCCTTCCCGGCCCTTACTCTGCAGCCAGAGCTGCAAGGGGAAGACGGTTGTGTAAGATTTAAAGCACRGGAGATTTATGCAACATCTCGGATATTGAGCCAGGGACGGGACCTGCGGGGAGCACCACGAGGAGAAAGGCGCCGTGCCCGGTATGAGGCTCAGCCCCACGTGTTCCCCCATGCAGTGAAGTGATGGGTGCATACGGGCTGCAATATTCGTGGTGCAAAAAAATGATGCTCTCTCTTCCAGATGGGCAGTGTCCTCTCACCGGAGCAGTATCCAGGGGTGTCAGCTCACTCATGGAGATAGGATTGCTCCATGACCCAGCCTCTATGATTATTTTGCCATTAACTGCTAGGCAAAGGGGACCACCTGTGATGCCAACTGCATCCTGTTAGCGATGAAAAGGTTGGAGGGTGATTCAGCAGCTGGGCTGCCAGCAGGGTGAGTTGCCTGGGTGCGCAGGAGACAAGAGTTTCAGCTCAGATGCAAATGGGGCGAGTTTCTCACCTCTTGGGGCAGGAGAGATGCAGGTTAGGGCAGGTTAGGGGTGGTGGTGCTGGACCGCAGCAAGGCGGGCTGCCAGCCACAGGGGCTCTGGAGAGATGGGATCCTGCACCGCAGCCCCAGCTGCACGCCGGAGAAATACTGAGCACTGCCTATGGCGTCAGCTTTGGGGCACTGCATGATTTAGGAAAGTTAAAGACAAATGGGAGGGTCTGCCTGTCCTCCAGCAAACCCACCTGGCTTGCACTTCCCCTCTGCAAAGCCCGATGCATTATCAGAGACACTCGCAGTTTTAGTCCTTCTTTAACTTTCTCGTTCTCCCAGAATATTGCAACGAGTTTAATGTCAGCCAGGTGAGAGAGGTGGGGTAATATTTCACATTACTCTTCAATTATCTGCGCGCTCTCAGGGTGCTCAGGTGGCTCCTTGGAGCACCGATCCTATACGAACCAGAAGCCTCAGAAATCACCCCATTTCCCCCTGCTTTCCCCTCGATGGGGCAAAATGATGACCTTGTGCTGGGATTGGGGGGGGGGTTGGATGGGGGATTTTCTTATCCAATGTCTGGGGAAGGCTTTTGCAACCAAACTGGCTCTGGGAGGGGACATGAAGTAGGGTGAGGATGAAGAGGATGCTCCCTGCCTTGTCTCAGGGCTAGGGACAAGCAGAAAATTATTACGTTCACGTGAAGCCAGAAGCTTTTTTGACGGAGTTAACAAGGACATCAGCCTTCCCTGCCACTACTTAACATTCATGAGAACCTGCTAGCAGGCTGAATTTGGGTTGCCCCAATGATTTCTATTTATTTGGTTTCATCTTTTTTTCTTTTCTTTTTTTTTTTTTTGCAATTATTTTTATTCATTGCTTAATGAATTATGCAAAACCTGTGCTTCTCCAGAGCTTGGGGAAGATAAGCTGCTGGCTACTCCTGAGGATAGATGCAGCTCTTTGGCTCTATTTTATGTAGTCAGGAACAGTTGTATTGTGTCCTGTTTGCATCCCAAATGGTTCCTTTTCGGAGGGCTTTGTCCTGCCGCTCTCCCACAACCACAGGAGGAAGCTATTGCTGAAGGAAAAGAAAAGTCTAGTAACGGTGCTGGACTTAGCCAGTTAAGTCCATGGCTATGTCTTATGTAATCTTAAATGTGGCCACGTAGTGATTCTTCCCATGACCAGTAGCCGTGACATCTTGGAAAGACACCTGTGTATCTTGGAAAGCCATGGGAGAGGGGTGGTGTCAGGACGTGTGTCCAGCAAAGGCTCCTAGGTGCTGCAAAAAAACCCAGCAGCTGTAAAAGGGGAGACATCGCTTGCCAAAGATGCCCTTTCCCAGTTCTCTTAAAAACAGCGTCGCTGGGAAGTGTCTGGCTTCTGCATTCTGCAACGGCATTTCTGTGTTTCTATCTTTTTTTTTTTCTTCGTTAATAAAACTGATAAATTGACCCAGCCAGCATCAATTGCTTAGCTTTCCACAGGACTTTTAATACGGCTTTTAACAATAAAACCAGCAAGGAGAATAAATAACCAGCCAGCAAGGGAAGGAAGAAAGGTAATGAAAGGAAGGGAGCTGTCGGGAGCGGACCCAGCACCGAGCAATGCCATGGTGATGGATGTGCTCCTGGGAAGCAGGGAGAGCATCCCAGAGGTGGTCAGCATGGTGCTGAGTCGCAGCCCGAAATGGGCTGGAGGGGGCAAGCAGGGTTGAAGGCAGTTGGACGGGAGGGAGGGCTCTGCTGTGGGCTGCAGCAGGGGATCCCAGCATTTTGGGGTGCACCTTGCACTTGCTCGCCTCCTGCCCTTCCTCTGCTCCTGCTGCTCCCCGGAGCCATCCCTGCCTGTTCCCTGCTGCGGGCTCAGAGGAGACGTGTTTGCAAACAGCCTTGGCGCTAGGAAGAGGCCAGCCTTGGCATTCGCTACCTTTGGGGGGACTCCTGGTGCGTGGACGGTTCCCTGCGTGTCCCACCCAGGGACTGGTGCAACAGGCAAGAGCAGCCTGGAGGCTGCTCTGACTGCAAAGCCGTCCCTGCTGCACCGCGTCCCCTGCACTGGTGCTTTCAGAAATGCAGCTGCAGCGGTCCGCAGCGAGGGCACCCGCCGCCTGAGCCTGGGCAGAGCCTGCCGCCGGGCAGTCCCCTCCGATGGGCTAGCGAATGTCCTCGCCTGGTGTTTCGGCAGCGGGAGGTCCCTGCTCCCTGAGGTCAGGCCTTGAGTCGATCAGCGGCTGCAAGTTGTTAATTTGCAGCTCCCTCGCTGCAGAAGAAATTAAACGTGATGGAATCGAGAGGGGGAACTGTTTGCTTTTCTCCTCTCCAAGGACTATCCCTTCTTCCTCTGTTTAAATTACCATGAAGTTTACATGGCATTTCAGATACGCCAAGGAGGGAGGGAGGAGAGCCGCTCACTGCTTTCTGGATGAACTTTTGGGCTCGACTGAGAAGGGCAGGGCATGTAATGCTGGCAGCTTTGCACCACTGCCAGCCTGCGATGGCTCAGAGACAGTCTTGCTGCAGCTGGACAGAACAGGGAAAATAAGGAATAGCAAGATCATGTTGGGCAGGGGAATGGAAGTGGTCTTTAGTCGTGCAAAGCTTCATTCCCCCGGGAACCTGGTAGTTATTAAGCAGGGTCAGATCAGCTCCATTCAGCTCTCTGCTTCTATCTCTCTTTCCATCTCTGCTAGCACCAGCACTGCTTTGCATGCACTTTGGATCTATGTGATGCTGCTCCAGCTGTGCAGCCCTCTCCTTCCCCCTGCCCCATCTGGCACACAGCTGGACTGGCACTGATGGAAACCTCTGGGATAGCTGTCCTTCAGGGATATTTTCCTCCTGACATCGGTAGTTAGAAGCTGGTGTGTGTCCTGAAGCAGGAGGGTTTACATCCCTGCCAGGCTCCCACTTGTGTCTATTTTATGCTGTTGTTTGGTGAGTCCTGGTGGTGGGTTAAACTGGGATGGCTGGTGCAAATACAGCTTCCAGGTTTCTGTTTTACCCCTCCCAGTGCGCGGGGCACTTCTGGGTTGCTGTAGCTCATGGGAAGCAGAAACTGGCCCTGCTTTGCTGTTGTGCGCGGAGATGTGAGCTGCGTCAGTGCTCAGCGCCCTGCTGAAGTGCAGAAGGGGAGAAGGGGACGGTCACCATGTGCTTCCAGAGGCCCTTCCAGTGTCAT
Organism: Apteryx rowi; assembly: GCF_003343035.1. Lineage (NCBI taxonomy): Eukaryota > Metazoa > Chordata > Aves > Apterygiformes > Apterygidae > Apteryx > Apteryx rowi. The sequence continues at coordinate 133,441 of NW_020451306.1, forward strand.
TCACCATGATTTGGTGATGCTGTGGGCCATCAAGACTGCCTGTTTGCACTGGATAAATTTAAAGTCTGTGGCTTTCACCCGACTATCTAAATCCATTRCTCTTGCGGAAGCAGAATGGCCATTGCCAGCTTTTAAACAGACACAAGACGCTTTCTAGCAGCAGCCTTCCAGCCTGCCTCTGAGCTATCCCCTGCTTCCCTGTCCCTGGAGTCCTCTGGCATTATTATGGATAATGGATTATTATGGATATACAGAGAAAAGCAGCCATTTAATGCAGCCTCATGCAAAGGTCAGGCTCTCACAGGAGGGGCTGCATTGAAAAGGACGGAGAAGGAACCTTAGTGCATGTCAAATTTAGGGAGCGCTTTTAGATTTGGGGGTGTATCACAGTTACTATTGCAGGTGGATTTTAGTGGCTTAGGGGAAAGCAGTTGAATGCAAGCTTGAGAGTTAATGTATGCTTCTGCTGCTGGATTGCTCTACAGGTACAGGCATGCTGGCTTGTGTTAGCTTCTCAGGCTGCATTAAATGCCACACAGTGTTTTGCTTCAGTGCAGGCGCTTCGAATTGAGGAAGGAAAGTGGTCCCTCAGGGCCTGTTATAAATTAACCGAGAAAACTTCAGCTCCAAACATTTACCCTCTTTGGTCACTTGCATGGAGGGCAGCGCTCTGCAGAGACGTTAAGGCAAAGAAAATCTGTTTGCAAAGGGACGAGGATGCGTGAATGCAGCGCAGGTCCTTGGGTGACCTGCAGCCGACTTGGCAGCAGCGACATGAACTTGCAATGAGAAAATGTGCTCTCTGGGAGAGCCGGCGCTACGTGCTTTTAGCCCAAAGCCCATCTCGGGTCTCCCTTCTGGACACTTGTGGTCTGGGCTTAGGGCATTGCTTTGCCCCGAGCCTTGCACCTCGTTGCACGCTGCGGGTCCAGTCTGAAGCAACGCACAGAGCGAGACAGAGCAGGTTGCAGAAATGTTCTCACACCGTGTTACTCTGACCTGCACCAAAGACACACATTTCCCTTAGGAGAAGGATGCAGCTCCACACTCGGATTATTTTGGCTCTTTTGGGAAAAATGCAGTTCTGATTAGTTGCAAACAACGCTGCCTTGGCAGACTGTGGCTTCAGCGTGAGGGTAGTTCCCTCGATGCATCTCCAGAGGCAGCAAGGGTTGAAATCAGAGGGAGCTGCTAAAAGGCTAAATGAAAGAGTTTTGGTAACTGCTTAATTTGGTGGGCAAAGGTTGAACAAGAGCCGAGGCCAGATTGCTGAAGCTGATGAATTTAAAGTAGAAATGTGGTGCAAATGTTTACCACCGAAGATAATCATCTGTGGAAGCTACTTATCTGGAAGCATAATTAATTGTTGCTTGCATTCTGGGATATCTTCTTTTTTTTTTCCTCTCCCTTCACAAAACACACTCTGATTCAGCCACAAGGCATCTGTATTTTAGAAGCCTCTGAGTGAAACATGAAAACCCGTGGCCTGGGTTATATAAGAGGCCAGGCTGTGTGACTCTAATAATCCTTTCCAGGCTTAAAAAGTCTATCTTAGGGAAAAAAAAAATCAGCTATAAACTCGTTCCTTTGAGTTGTTTTTTTTTGCTGCTAGAGCTGCTGTGGCTGCGGTGATTGTAACTCAGAGATAAGCACAGAGACTTTCATTTCCATCAGTCTCCTATTTTGCAGCCTCCTTGATGCAGTCAGGTTCACTCGTTATTGTCAGACTTACTCCCACGATGTGCTAGACATGGCCCAGACTCTCAAGATCCCATATCCACATCTCCAAAGAGCTCAAAACCAAACAACAGTCAAGAGATGCGCACAGCAGCCGAAGGGAGAGCAACGAGTAGAGTAAGTGCTGCGGGGTTCACCGCTAGAAGCATGGAAAAATGGATCTGTGAAATGAACGGGAAACAGGGTGGGGTACCACAAACCAGTTCGTTAGGCGGTTAGATTTAAGGCATATAGGCTTGGCTAGATAGACTCTGTCCAGAAAGAGTGTGGGCCCCCAAAGCGTGAGTCATGACTTGGTTTGTACGCTGCAAGTGCTAAAAGTTTCTCTGATGACAGAGAGCCCAGACAAACTGGATTTGATTTAAGTAAGCAACCTCTAGGCGTCTAAGTCAGGGTGGAGGAATCCTGCCCCTTTCTTTGAACCACAAAACTGAGGGCATTTCGTGTGGATTCTATCCTAAATGATTTAGCCAAATCCAGGGGATCTGCAGCAGAATTCAGATCTCAGAGTCCTTTTCTGAGGTCCAACCCCAAGAATCCTAGTTGCACCCCAGGAATGGTTTATTTCTGACAGCAGAAAATGATTCCCTATATTGCATTTGCCAAGATTTTAGCCAAAACTCTTAAGTGCCTTAAGCAAATTGCATTAGAGGCTCCGCAAATGTGATCCTCTCTGGAGACGGTCTCTTTCTGGAGCTGGAAAGCTGGCTAGGCAATGCCGCTACTCTTCCCAGGGCTGGAGACCTCCTCCAACAGCAGCGAGGGCACACAGGGAGGCACGTGTGTGCCCCAGACCAAAAATAATTAAGGGGAAATAGCAATGCAGAAATGTTCCCAGGATAATACATCGCTGTCTCGGAGCACGGCAGATTGGAGCTTGCTCCTCTGCATCACGTTTCCCTTTCTGGTCCCCTGCTGTGCCCAACCTCCTGCCATCCCGTACTGCAGAAGCAGGCGCTCTCTCGGGTATGCATTGCTTCAGCATTTGCTCTCTGGCTGTGTATGGGCTGCAGCATCAACACCCCTGAACAGGCTTCCTGAAGCAGAAAGCTCTCAGAAAGGCAGTTCTGTGGGGAACTTGGGAGTCTTTCTGGGCCACTGCACTTTCCAAGTGACCTTATTTGCTATTTTGCTTCCTGACAAACCATTAACAGAGAAGGGGGTGCCTACCTTTATATCCGCACCTTACCCTGGTAGCCACACCTGAGGCCTGGGATCGGCTTACTGGAGAAGACCTAATTGCAGACCAGGACTTCACTGTGCTTGGTTTTGTACGTGCACACAGAGCAAGGGATAGCCTCTGTCCTCTGCATGTATAGCCCAAGAAACGGGGAACAGAGACTTCCCCAAATTCATTTGCGACGGAGGCAGGGATATGCACTCATTCTGGTTCCTCCCCCAGATTTGGTCTATGGATAAGTAGAGGATTATATTTTCAAGGGAGACTTCCTGGTGACTCCTTAAAAGGTCAGACAGAAATGCACCAGAGTCACCTCCTACTGGTGATGTTTCCTTTGAACCAGCTACCCCAACTTCCAGGACAACCGCTCCTGAATCCCAGCTTGTTGCCAGAGCCAGGCTAGAAACCTAGGCCACTTTTCCCCCAGTGAGACTGAAGGTCCTAGCTGTGTTCAGGACTTGAGCTCAGCTGGGGTTTCATGAAGAGCCTCAGGACTTCCTTTAAAGTCTTGCTCCTGAGTCAGATGTGTGGGAGTGGAAAAGCACCTGTGCTTGGACTGCGGTTTATTCTTCTCTAGAGACAGCAGGGTCTGTCCTGTAGTAGCCAAGGGCTGAGGATACAGAGTAAAGTTGAGGCTATATTGACATGATGAGGATGCACAGACAGAGCATCAGGAAGGGCCAAGAGGATCCAGGCAGAAATCATGTTCCTTGCGCTTGGGCCTTTTCTCTCTGTGTCAGAAGCAATCAGAAGTCCTGATCCTAGAAAATCAGCTTATCAAATAGTAAATTGTTATTATCATTAAAAATTAAGAGTTTGGCCCTTGAAAAGGCTTAACCCTGAAATCCACCTATTGATCTCTTCAGCCACTTCTGGGGCAGACCCTGGAAACGTCACCTGCTGGTGCAAAGTAAGATGGGAAGTCCTCTGTCTGGATGAAACTGCAAATAATAGATGGGACCAGTTTAACATCTAGAAGACTGTGGATGTCGATGGGCTCCTGCTGTGATCATGCATGGTGGGCTCTGTCCTCTTCACTGCAGGGTCTCTGAGGGTCATGGTGGAAAAGAGCTTGTTGGGGGAAAGAGCACCTGGTACTGAACCATCTACTCCCTTGTCCAGGCACTGTGTGCTTTGGCTGTCCACCTGCACCCACTGGACAGTCGGGATATGACAACTTCTCAGGAGTGGTGACAGGAGGAGGGAACAGGCATCCACTGAATGAATCTTGGGATTACTGCCTGCATAACTGTGCTGTTTATCAACCTAGCTAGTACTGGCTTATTGAGCATCAAAGAAGTGGGAGGAAACAAGCAGAGAACAATGTACCTGTTGTATGAGGAAAGCCTAAATTACATACTGGCTTCACCCCCGCGGTGGAGAAGTTAAAGTAAATGCAACTATAAAAAGAGGACGGAGGTGGTGGTAGGGAAGGTGAATCAGGAGGAAGTGCCTGGCCTGGTGTGCCAGGAATTTCACTGGTGTGAGGACCACCAGAGAGGACATCAGGGTGGCGGTCATCCCCTTGCAAATGTCCGTTGTGTGTCCCTTGCAACAAATTCCCCTGTGAAGTTGCCTGCAATCAGAGCCCTCCTCTGAGCAGGGACAGGCTGGAGAGCATTAGTACCATGTGCTCCAGGCAGTCTGCCCTGCTCGATGGAGTTGGCGTCTTCCCCAGGCTTAGTGTGGACAGGCTGAGACCCTGCTGTCGGATGCTCTGCCAGCTTATTCCTCTGGTTTCATATCCCTGGAGCATTTATGGGAGAGTAAGGGCCTTATTTGCAGGGTTTGATCATATGTTGTAGCTGCTTGTCACAGCAGCATTGGGCTGATATATCTGGGAGATCCCTTCTAATCTTCTGACCGCTGACAGTGACACATTGATAGAGCTATTGACTAGCACTGGGCTGCAAGCAGATGCTTGTGGGATGCCCCAAGAAGTGTCCTCACTGGGATATTCTCTGCAGTCTATCTGCCACCCCATCCCACCTAGGTTTACCGAGAAGCACCCTAACTGTTCTGCAAACATGGTATACAGCAGCTTTGCTGGGTACAGGGCCCTTGTTCCCATTCCTTGTGACAAGCAAAATGACATCACTATTGCGGGTCCATTTCTAGTTTTTTTCTTTTATATTTCAGTATTTTTTTTTCATTTGTTTCCTTGACTCACTGTAAAGAAAGTAAAGGGGAAAAGATTAGCTTACAAGACAAATGTTGGCGTATTTCTGAAGAGTCGCAAATTTCTTCCTGTAAAGTTGCTTGATAAACACTTTCCTTTCAAGACTTTGAATGCAATCCTGTCACGCCTTTAACTGACTTTAGGGATCTACCCTGCTGCATCAGCATCTGGGGAGTTGCGTTCCCACTCCCTCTGGCTCTGAGTCACTCAGCGCTGCTGCCTTCCTGCGATGCACTGAGAGCAGCTTGATCAAGAGTTTGCTCAGCTTCGGGAGGTCACAAGAGATCCATGACTGGGAAAACTGGATGAAGTTCCAGTGATTTAGGCTGACAGACTGATTTCTTGGCTTGGGGAGGGAAAAAAAATCTCCCAAAATGAAAGAGATATATATATATGTGTATGTGTATATATAAACACACACACAAACACACACACACACACACACACACACATATATATAGGGGCTGGAACGTGTCTCACTGTCAGTGGGCAGAGGGATAGTTAGCATTTTTCTATGGACCTCTCAGCTCAGTCTGCAGCGACTCTCCAGAAACTTAAACAAGCCTAACATCTCCATCCTATCCTTTCTCTGCAGATCTTCCGCTGGCCGGTTGCCAGCAATATTGACGGGAATGAGATCCTGGAGATCCAGGTGTTCAACTACAGCAAAGTCTTCACCAACAGGTGAGAGCGTGGTCTTCCCTTCCCTCCCACCCGTCCCACTCTGAGTCTGCTCCAGCTGGAAGAGGGAGCTCCTATTTGGGCTGGTGCCACTTTGGAGCCACATCCCTGTTTTGATCTGGAGACTGGAGGGTGATAAATGCATTGGTGATGTCTTCTGGGTAGGGCGAGCAAGGTCAGGTCCAATCTTTTCTTTTCTCTTTGTCTTTGAGCAACAATGATTCCCTGACATAGAGGGCAAAACGGGAATTTACACACTCAAATGCCTAAAGTTATAGACCAGATTTCATCTTCAACACTTCAGTAAACCACCTGTAAGCGTAGGCAGCTGATATAATGCCCCTGGAGTAATGTATCTCACTGAGTTAATTTGCTAATGGCTAGCAATGAGATCATGGTCATTTCCATATCTACGATTTTCCAGATCTATGATTTTCCATATCTATGATTTTTCAAAGGTGCTGTCATGTGATTCAATGCCATTTGCATGTGTTTAAGAGAAAATTAAGTATTTTAATTTGTTATCAAGGTGGAAGTTGAAACCTAAATTTAGGTCTGCAGCTTTGCAAATTCTGTGCTTGCTGGTTTGTCTTACTCCATTTGTATCCTAAGTTTTTCTCACCTAGACATTCTGATAGTTGCCAAAAGTTCTATATTATGTGCAATGTTATTAACATTTTTAATATTTTTTTCTGAGTTTTGCCCACAAATCAGTAATGAGCTTGAGAGAGGAAATGTTGTTTGTCCCTTCCGTTAACTTTAGTGTATTTGTCCTGGCTGTCATTGTAAAAATACAGGAGCATTTCACAAAAACGAGTGACATGAAGAGTCCTACAGACCTTTAACATTAAAGACAGGAAAGGAGAAAAAGATCTCTTGTTTCAAAGTTTGCAGGCTGCATCAACAGGCAGTTAATGGCCTAACCAAGGATAGAGGTTCTACTGAAGGGATTTGCTGCCTTTTCTGCTGTGGGGCTGCAGATCATCCCATGATCTTTCTTCTCCCATGAGCAATGGTTTCCAAAATAGAAGTCAAGTCTTCACAGGGACCCAGAAATGGGAATGGAAAAAAGTTTTGAGAATTGCTATGTGGAAAGAGGGGAACCCAGGCCACATGTAGTTGCGGTGCTGGTTCCCTGTGAGTAGGAGGAATTCACTCGGATGTGTGTTCAAAGGGATCAGTAGCTCCAGTGATAGCACTCATAGAAAATATGGATTAAAATGGTTGGGGCAAAATTACATCATGTACTTATGTTGCTAATCAATACTGCAGACTGTTTCACTGGCTTAAAAAGCCACCACCACTCCACTAAATGGTAGGAGCTCAGCCTTTCCCAAGCAAAAAGCAAAATGCTGCTAGAGGGGACTGAACTCACAGCCTTTGGCATCAGAAGCAGAGTCCTTCCCATGCAAGAAGGATATGCATCTATTGCAGGATACCACCCCAGTAGTTTGTGATCTGGGGCTCTCTGTTCCTTCCCAACCCTTTCCACCCTGCTGTCTATTCTTTTATAAATTCTTTCAGGGCCAGGGAAGGGTTCTTCCTTCTGTTTGGGCATTGCATTAACCATTGGGCCTGGATCCCAGGTGGGACATACACTGTTGTAATAATTTGTTGTAATGAATAATTATAGCAATGATTTTTGCCCTGAAATCCCATGTCTTCCCTGGCTGGAGTTCAGCAGGGTCTCCAGAACATCTCCCAAACACACAGATACATGTTCACTGCCAGCAAAAGCTTGCTTCAGAGCCAAAAAAGTGAAACTGTGAAGAGACAGACAGATGGCGTGCAGGGTGGGAATATTGAATATATGTGATTAAAAAAAAAAGAAAAAAGAAAACAACAAACTCCCAGAATTACCAATCTTTGTCCTGCTTTTTAAATGGGAGCTTAAGTAGCAGAAGGAAAGTTGAAAGAACTTGTTTTATTTGGTTGCTATCTGGGAGGAGGAAGGCAGCAGGGCTCCTTGCCTGAGCTCCCCAAGAGGTCTCAGCACAGCTGACCAATTCTGGTGGGGAATGGATGGCAGATACAGAAAAGAAGAGTGGCCCAGGGCTTGTGGCGAGATTTCTGCTCTGCCACAGGGTCCATACTTAGTGCAAGTCACTTCAAGCCGTGTTCAAACTGGTTGCTGTGGGCACTTACATTGAGATAGTGTGGCTATGGCAAGTTCGTGAGTGATGTCTACCCAGGGCACATGCAATAGATCTCAGCAGCCGTGAACTGTCCAAGGGACAGTGTGTGAATCGATTCCTTGGAGACTGTGCAGTCCAGAGGGGTGGATGGGAACCTGAGAGGAACAGATGCAGATCTGGGGCATTCACCTCCTTTGCTGCCTGGCTGTTGAGGACCAGTGTCATCTCCAGCCTCTGGAACCTGCTGTTTGTATTGCGTCTGTGCCGGCAGTGGTGCTTCTTTGGCTGGATGCTCCTTCAGTGCCTTCCTTGAGCTTGGACTCCCTTGGTCTGAGCAAGCAGCCTTCTTGCTCTGGGTACTGTTACTGCTGTGTAGTGTAATGTATATGTAGCCAAGGCAGGTTTATCGTAGCTGAGGGAATGGCTTTCCTGGAACAGGCTCACCTGGAGGATGCCTTGATGCTGCCCCGTTCCCCAGGGGCTACCTCTCCTATCTGCCCTCTCCCCATTGCTGTCCGGAGCTGTCTTCTCCCTTCTTGGGGTAGCAGGCAGCTCCTCCAGCTCCTGTGTGCTCTCCCCAACCTTGAGCTAGGTGACATGAAGGGACAGAGCAGCCCTCCGTCCATGACAGCATGAAGCTCCAGGGGAAACCTCATCCTAGGGTCTGAGGGATGCTTGAACTTTTAGAGACTCATGGGAATTAGGGAGGGCATGGCTCTCAGGATGGCCTTTGTGTCTCAGGGTAGGAGCAACCTGACCTAAAATATTTCTGGTACCTGCTTGTCCAACGTGTTCTTAAAAACCTCCATCTAGTTCTTCCTTACCTCTCCCCAGCTCTATAGATTGAAGAAAAAACATCTCTCTGTTCTCACCCATTCCTCCCCCGTTTATACGGTTATGGATCAATTGGCTGTTTATTCACCAGGTGTCATGCTGGGCTGCTATGCTGCGTGCTCAGCACACTCTTCAGAGCTGTTGTCTTTGTGGAAGTCCAGTCCACTTTCTGTCAGTCTGAGGTGCAAATGCTCCATCTCGAAAGTGTTTTTGGCTTGTGAGTGCCCCTTTTGCTTGGCTGAGGCACTTCTCAAGATCCTCGCGATTCTGTGTAGCTGCCTCCGTTCTCTCGTGATTGACTGCTCCATCAGTCTTCACATTACTTGAAAATTTTATTATAAATCATATAAATTTCTTTTTACATCTCAGTCACAGATGTAGTAATCATGGGCTTAATAGCAAAATTGCACTGTAACACTGTCACTCAAAGTTGATTCTCAACTGATTTCCTATTTTTAGGATTTCTCCATTAATCTGTTCTTGTTTCCCAGTGTGTAACATTAATAGCAGGCAGCACTAAACCAAACATTTTATAAGATTATATTCCTTTCATGCAGTTACTAGAAAAACTGATTTCAAAGAAGCAAACCAAGCTTGTTTTGACAGGCCCTATCTCCTCATAAAATTACCTTGAATGTCATTGATTACATTCCAGTTTTTAATTACTTATTCATTGAATTCTGTACAAGCTTTTCTATGATTCTCCTAGGATGGCTGCCAGGTTAGCCCAGCTCTCTCCAATCACCTTGTCTGAATACTTTGCTGTTCTGGGATTTCTCTATTGTTCCAATTTTCATTAAAAAATGGTATCAGTGGATCAGAGGGTGCCAGTTCTTTTATGATGATTACGCAGAAACTATCGCTGGCCTGTAACAATGAACAAAAAACATTTATCCAGCGGGTTCACCTGTTTTGCATCATTATGGGCTGGAAGAGGGACTGCTGCTCCTGTTTCTAGGATGCATTTGCCTTGAAAGGCAGAGTCTGTCCTTCCCAGCAGCGCTGGGTCCGGGTCCCAGTTCAAAGTCTCCTCTTGCCCTGCCACAGGCCGCAGCAGAACCAGCTCTGCTGCCCTGGGCTTGGCTTGGAGAAAACCTGCCCCTTCATGCAATGCGCCCGCGGTGTCCCCTCCATATGTGCAGGGCCGCTGCCTCATTCCTCCCTCCTTTCACTCTGATGTGGAAAAGCCCCTCTCCCTTGTCTGAGCAGTTTTCCCTGCTCTGACAGCAATTCCCTTTCTCTGGGAAGAAACCACCAAGCCAGGTCACCAGCCAGATTAGACCATAGGGCTCGGTTGGGTCCATCTTGCAGGGAACGTGCCTCTATTTATAGCAGGGACATAAATGCCCTGCCTTTACGGATCGAGCCTCTGGGCAGCCCAGAGGCTCGATCAGTGGCACTGGGCTAATTGCAGAATGAACGCAATCTTGATTAAGAGACGCACAGTAGTGGAGCATCTAGCATCTCCCTGAAGAGTCTTTTTTTGCAGAGTTTAATTACCTGCTCTCTCTTTCTCTGCTAAATTAAAAAGCCCTTCAGGTTAGGAACAGTTTCCTCATGGTGGCATTTTATAGACAATGGTAAAATGATCTCAGAAACATGCCCGTGGAAAATGAGTGTTCAATCTGTCTCTCAACAATTCATAGATAGCCAGCATGGTGTACTCCCCTTGCAACCTGGCCGTTTGTTTTGGGCCACTGGAGCAATCCTCTCTGCAGTCCAGGACGTTAAGCATGGGACTTTGTGTGCCTGACATGGGATCACCTCCCTGAGAGCAGTGAGGCTTTAAGGAGGCCCCATTTCTGCTCTGGTCTGGGTTGATTTCTGATTTGGATGAGTCAAGTCTCTTGAGAAATCAAAATCTCTCGGATGACATCATCACAGATACGGCATAGCAGGGCATGGTTTCTAGGCGTGGAGTCCTAAATTTAGCTTATTTCACTTTGCCATGATCTAGCAACGTTCAGATAGTCTGTAACTACGCTTCAGGCAAGGTACAGTAACTCTCACAGTTATTCAAAGTATCTCGAGTCTATTGATCTGCTGTGGCCACCCTCACTCATCCAATCCTGTCCTTCACGTCTGGCTGCATGAAGAGACAGAGAAACAAAGGAGACAAAAGCAATTATCGTTTCCTTTAAAAATAAAAAAAAAAACCCACAACAAACAACCAAACTTCTTTAGAAAAGACTACGGGGGGGGGGGAACTGTAAAAGGGATATGAACTAACAAACAAACAAAAACCAAGGTGATAAAAAGTGGAAAGTGAAAGGGAAACAGATGGACGATGTCGAGGAACTTAGAGCAGTTGTGGAAAGAGATTGAGTAAAGTGCTTTTTCAGCTGATCCATGTAGGAGGTGCCTTGTGAGGATCAGGAAAAGGAGTCTCTGAAGGACAAGGAAAGGAACGGGAATCAGAGAGCCCTCTCAGCAAATGCCAGACAAGACAACCTCTGAAGAAGAAAGTGACTCTTAGGAAAACTACACCTGTGGAATACATCACTGCAGCATCTCAGATCTCAGACAGAAAACGAAAGACACAATGACAAGTAAAATGTTAAATCTGAGAAGTGAACAAGCTTTGGGGGAGTGCTGAAAACTTGTGGTCATGAAGCCAGCTTTGGGTTGAAGTATGGAACTGGGAACACGTCCAAAGCAGTGGGGATTACAGCCTTGCAATGCAAGCATTGCAGCAAAGGGGCCTGCGCAGCATCAGCTGCAAGTGGAAAAGGACACTTGTCCCAGGGGCCCTTTTTGCAGCTAGTSTCCCTCAAAACTTCCACCTGCTGAATAATGAGAATGGTGTAGATGACACAAAGGCAGAAACAGGCTTTACTGCAGCCCAGAAAACCACACACCCTAAAAAAAATTGCCAACAAAGTCGTGGTATCATGCAAAACTCACATGGCTGGAGTTGTGCTGTCTACAAAATCGCTGGCATCTCCTCTGGGACATCACGAGATGTCAGCAGTGTGACTAACAGATCCCAAGGTTTTCACCAAGGCATTGYTATGGTAAAATGACGTTTCAGAAAATGGCTTTCCATTGACCCAGATAACCCATATTTTGGGGGTGAATTCATTCTTCCAAACACCACCAAACCAACAACCATCCTGAGACAGCAGCTAATGACTGTAGTGAATTACTGTGTCAAGGACTTGTGTGAATAAGGGCAATGCCCCAGGTTGTCTTTTCCTTGATGGTAGTGGGAAGCAGAATCCCCAAAGCAGCTTCATCTTGTCTCACTGTAGATATAGGTGTCTATGGGGAGTTAGGGATCAGCTCGGGTGCTCATACATGGGTGTGCAGTGTCCTTGGGTTGCTCTTGGTTATCCAGCCTCTGGAAGGACCCGGGTCTCCTGGAGCTCCAATGTCCTATCTGAGCATGAGTGGCAGGAAACAGCTTGCAGAATACACTGCTCCAAGTCATGAATATAAAGGGATTAGCCATGGATTTMTGTTCAGACTGACGGCATTCCTCCTGCTGGCTGGGAAATGTCCACATCAGTAARTTAAACAGTGCCAAGACACAGCCAAGGGCACTACCCCAGAGCCACCCACCTTGAAGTGCAAAACAAGTCTTAGCAGGAGGGTAGATTGACTTAAATCTTGGAGAGGAGGAAGAGGACTGGGGAGAAGCAGAGCCCTGGCAATGGGTGTTTGGAAAGGTGAGCCGTGGTCTCTGTGAATAATTCACATGCAGCTGATTAGTGCTGTTCAGCAGAACCTCAGATAAAGGCATGACACCTGATGCAGGTTTGCTGTGAATAATGGAGGGGACTGCTGCTGGGACAGGGCTGTGCGGCTCATTGTGTTGCTTTTGTTTCCTGCCTGGGTAGCCATCACCATGCAGCTAATCAGCTGGTAACACAATCCTTTCCCTGGACCTGGCAAGGAGCCTAGGCCTCCTTATGGCGGCTGTTGGTCTGTTGGCTCCTCAGAGGGGCTATTGGCATCGTGCCTGGGGGTATTGCCTCTGGGAGAGGTAACGGCAGGTTATGCACATGGCTTTTCTTGGAGAGCSATTCCCCAGGGCTCTGCATGTCTTAATGTCCAAAGGAAGGGACAGACCGTAGAGGTGGAGAGAGAGTTTATRAGAACGGCTCAAATGGGCCCGACTGATGGTACCTACAGCCCAGAAACCTATCTCCAACTATGGCAGGTAGCAGTTTCTTCAGGAAAAACATATAAGAAACTGATTTCTATGGTGGTCCAAGGCCATTTCCCCTGAATGCCTCTTCTCTGTCTCCAAACCATCCTCTCCTTCTTCCACTGACATTGCCAAACTATCATCAGGAGCCAGCTTCTCAGGGACCAACAAGACCGAGTGGAAGCAGGCAACACCAGGGCAAGATATGCAAAACTTGTCAGTGCATCTCCACAGTCACCACAATGAATACAACTCTACTATGAAACTACAGAAAGTTTCCCGTGCCTGTCCTGAGCCCTTGGCCAAGCTGGACGTGGCCAGGCTGGAAAAACTCAGACCAGACCTGGTTGGCAGTACTCTGCTGTGTGTGAACAAGGGGCAGTGCCATGGCCTGCCAGTGCTTAATTTACTAGTGTAGATGCGGTCTAAATATCCCCCACACCACTGAATGACCCATATTCATGGGTCCTACACATGCATCCTGAAGAACATGAAAGGCTTCAACCAATGCCACATGTCTCTTCCTGGAAACCAGCTGGTGAAGCCAAACAACTGATGCATGACAGAATGACCTGAACAGAAATATGGAGTTTCTGCTGGGAGTACAGCACTCACTTCGTCTCTGTCCTCTCCCTTCTGGTCCTCTGGGGAGACCTACAAAACACTTTCAAGATGAGAAAAGGATCCCACGCTCAAGGTCCCTGAGAGGCGACATGTGCAGGAGACATGTGCATGATGTGAGGCACCAGCTATGGATATGTGTGTGTGTGAGCACAGGAAAACAGTGAGACATGTTTGAGCAATGTGTGATGGACCATATGTGTGGGAGAGATGCAGAGAAGCAAGACCAAGCTGAGGCAGTGGCCAGGGCAGCACGTCGTACCCTCTTGCTGGTGAGACATCTTGTTGGTGAGACATCAGAGAGCAAGACTGTGCAATCTATTGGCCAAAACWTAACCTTGGATGCAGAAGTCTGATCCCTTCTGCCTACTCCCATTTCTGACCCATCAGGAGACACGGACAAGCCTCTTCTGTGCCACATGTTTGTYCCCCTGTGCAAAACAAAAATGAATGGCTTTCGCTTCGAGTGTAGTTTCTTTTCCTCCCAGCTGTGCATATGTTACTGTTTTCCTCTCCAGGGCTAGAAGCAGAAACCAGATCCAGCCAAAGGCCAAGAACCACRTTATAGACCTGTCCACTCCCTGTCTGTCTCACTGGGTGATGCAAGGGTGGGGGTACAGATAACATCCACCTACAGAAAACCGATACACGGCGAGAACAGGCAGGAGCTGGCTCTCATTACCTGACACGACAAAGAGACTATTTCCAAGTGCTTTTAATACAGCACTGTACTCTCCAGGATAAAAATAGAGCTTTGTTTTGTCCTTTGTATTAAGACTTCTCCAATGATTAACAGCACTGCAGAATTCATGTCTTTTGCATGAAACTGGACTTGCAGAGCCCAGGGCCCCAGTGCTCACTMTTTCATCTGCAGCAAATAATCCAGTGCAGAATCGCTGTAGAAATAGTATCATGGAAAAATAATTACTCCATGTCCTGCAGTATGTTGCTCATCTTATCTGACTGTTGTCCCAGCCCGAGAGAGCAGGCATGGCCAGCACTTGGAGAGGAGGCTGCRGGAAGGTAGGGCATCGCAAGAGCTGTTGTTTGCAAACCAGAAAGTGCCACGGTTTCCCTGAGACGGTGCTTGGACTGCAGCTGGGCAGGCCATTCTGCTGCCRAGCTTGCTTAAATAGCACAGAAGTCTGAGCTGCAGACCTTGACGCATTGTCGGTGTAGCAGGGGTTTCAGGTCTCCCAATTTTTTTCCCTCGGTGTGGGAGAGCCCCAGGACACCCTCAGGTCACATCTGGGTGTCTGTGTCTGACACACTGGATCACCGGGTATGTGATGCCTCTGGTGCACACTTCAAGATGATATTTTTGTCAGGAGAATTGCTAAAATGCAGAAAACAATTAAACCTCTTCAAGTGAAACTTAATATGTTTTCGATCCAGACAAAGCGTTTCCATCACATTGCAGCACACCCACCTCTTGCTTTGTTTGATTTTGTTCCAGTTCAAAAGAATTCTTTGAGTTCCTTTCTAATTTCACCAGGAAGCCAAAAATTCATATGGGAAGATCTTAATCGGGTTTGGGGGGTCATTCCTAAATCTTATGGGTTGTATTTGCCATTTTTAGCTCTGTTTTGGATTCCCAAACTTTATTACCTGAAATCCGTTCCAGGTGGGTCTCTTGGAGGGAATGTTATGCCTGTCTTAGTCCTTGGGAACAATCCAGTAACCTTGACTACCCAAACATCATTAAAACAGCTTTTCCCAGTAATCCTTTCAGCACTGGAAACACAGAAAGTTGCTTTCCAATGCAGTCGTAGGCTGYCTTTATAACCTGCTGTAGTCTGTATGTATTTATTTGCTATGAAGTAGCAAAAAGGATCTAATAGAATGGGAATATGTAGAGAAAGGGATGAAAGCTCTGGAACAGCTTTTATATGAGGAACAGTGAATAAATTAGGACTCTTCAAGATGGTGTATAACGGATGGCCACATGGGTAAACTGGAGAGAGAGCAATTACTCATTGTCTGTTTCCTTAGAAAAAWTTGGATGTTTAAATGAAAACAGCAAGAAGCTGGCTCAGGGAACCAAAGGGAGTGGGTCTTCAGACAACACTAGGTGAACTGTGGAACGCCTCACCACAAGATCTTGTGGATACCAAAACTTTACAGGTTCAAAAATTAATTTGATGGCTTCATGGAAGAAAAATCTATACGAGTTATTGAACACAAAGATATCCTCTCTGGCCTAGGGAGTCCTGAGGTGGATATCTCACGTTGGTCAGAAGACTCATATTCTGGAAGACAGGGTTTGATGAACTGTGGTCCTTCCTAATCCACCAGGGCTATCATTACAGATTTGTCCTCTCCTGAGAGCCCAGCCACCCCATTCCTCCCTGTCTGCTGGCTGCACACTTTCTTTTCATGTTTTTCTTAAATCAGCATATGTGGTTTTTTCTTCTCCATTGCACTTCTTGAGGGATTATTCACCTCTGAAGAAGGTCTCAGTCTGACTTCTTTTCCTGGTGATGCAAAATGAGTGTGGTGGGGCTGCCACTGGAGAGCAGCAGTGTCTCCTCTCGCAGATACCTCCCCRAGGTGGGGTTTGTGGTGAGTACCAGAGCTCAGGGGTTTGCAGAGCCATGCTCGGGTTCCCAGCCCATAAGGCTGGGGTCTGCCGTACATCTACGGCTGCCAGGTCTGAAAGCAAACATGACATCCAGCTGAAACCTTCCTCCTGCACAAACCCCCTTGCAATGGGATGACTGCAGTGAGCAAGTCTGCTGCCTCATTAAGGATTTCTAGCATCAGCTTCCATGGAAGGGAAAAAATAAATGGAAAGGGTGCGCTTGGTGATGACCTGAGAGGACTGGTGTCACCAGGGGCAGGAACTCGGAACCGTAGAAGTTTCCATACGACGTGAGAGATGCAAGCTAATCAGCTGAGATGTCTTCAGAGGTATCAGCTCAGCCTTCCTGCGAGTGATACCATGTAATACAACTTGTTCGATTTTGCAAGGCAAGGCCAGCACGTGAAAAAAAAAAAAAAAAGAGGACATTTGTTTGTGGCTGTGAAATGCTGCACGTGGCTGACGGGGAGGCACAGCTAATTTGGACAGATCCCACAAGGGAGGGAAGCCACAGAGCGGGGTGATCTGCGGAGTCCAGACTTCCCAGGAAGAGGTGCAAAGGATAATCTTGGCTCTCCAAAAAGCCAGAGTAAGGTGAGCAGGGAAGGAGGAAGCTGCATGGGCTGGATCAGTTCAAGTCATTGGATGTATTCGCTGTGGCTGGCCAACAGGGAGGATGTGGCTCGTTGGCCCCCACCAGACTCATTTCACATCACCAGGAAGACATCAGATCGCGATCTGCTCCAGCAACCTGAAAACAAAACTTCACACAGCCCAGCTTTGGCTGGACATAATCTAGGCGCCCAGTTTAAGCTCAGTAGTCAGAAGAGAAAGACCAGAACCTCCCATGAGCATTTCCTCCCAGACGCAGACACATCCAAGGCCGGCATTTCCCTTCCTTTGAGGATGGATTTCCCCGCTTTGAGCACAGAGAGCCTGGAGGACACAGGGACTAGTAGCAAACTGCTGGGTGGCTTCAAACAGGTGAAATGAACCCTTCCCTGGTGGCCTCCTAAGCAAACAGAGAAAAGTGAGTAACTGAAGCAGTGCATTTGACGCTGGTATTTTCATCTGAGCTGCATCAGGGCTTTTTGCTTGCTTTTTTTTGTTTGTTTAATACATTTTTGGTCATTGAGCAAAATCCATTCAGAAAAAGCRAGTCTTTGAAGATTCCTCAGCCCTGTATTTAAGTATTAAAAGCACAGAGAACATAGCTGAGCTTCACACAAACTCTGGCAAAGGCCAAATATGACATTCCTGAGCAATTTATGCCTCAAAACTTTCCATGTTTCATCAGTGGTGGGTTGGTAAAACGATCTTTCGAGGGTTACAGTGGTTTCCATACAGCTTCTAGATTCATGTGACTGAAAAATCTGTGAAGTTTGTCAGGATTRCCTGGGGGAGAGGCGATGGCACGCTGGGAGAAAGCAGAAAGCGCATCAGCTGAAACTGAGTTATCGTTGGGTATTTGGGGAGCTGAAAGCATGCTTGGGAGCTGCAGTGCTTGCATTTACACACAGTTACTGTGCAATACTGATAAATACAAACAATTTCCTCTTGTGCCTTACGCAATRCATGCCCTGGAGCTTGAACCAAAATAAAGAGCCTTTCTCACTGTGTAGCCACTGCAGCTGTTTCTGTAAACATCTGACCCTTTTAAGTTAAGGCTTCCTAAATTACTTACCTCAATAATTACCCCCTTTGTACCAGGCCTGTATGTTAATGTTTGRACAAGTCTGGTGAAATGTAGGACACAACAACTGTTTCATCTGAGCAGCTTCCAGATATTAAAAGTTGCTTCACTGAATTAACTTTTTTCAGCAAACTCTTCCAAAAATTCTCATTAAATATAAATGGATTTTATTTCACCCTGGAAGACAAGTAGAATAGCATAATGAATGCCAATCAGCATTGTCTTATTGAAATAGATCCTGTCAGGTAACTCTAATTTAGGATGAGATTACAGATCTGGTTGCTAAAGGTAATGGCGGTAACGTGGATACGCTTAGACTTTTGTACAGTGTTTGACTTAGTCGTGCACAATATTTTGATTAGGAGATGGAAAGTCTGCAAAACTTGACATGGCGCATGCTGAAAGTATTACATGCAACCAGATCTCAGGGGTAGCTGGAAACAGGGATTCATCACTGAAGATGTCTGTCGCTAGTGGAGTCCTATGGGGACCGGGTCTTGTCATACAGCTCTTGCATTTTCCCCGTGTGCAGGAAGAAGACAAGCAGTTATAGCTAGCAGCACAGCCAAGGCCACCAATATTGGGGAGAGCTGTCTAGGGAAGGCTGGCACAGGGCTGTGGCAATTGCTTGGTAGCCTGTAGATATAAACATTACATGACTCAGTGCAGCTGATCGTTTGTCTAGGAATAGGAAACGAGCCATACATTGTGGGACAGTGACTGCGTTTTGGAGCTGCCGCTGTGCAGGAAAGGCACGGCAGCCATGGCGAGTGCAAGTTCTCAGGGCAACGCTGTATCCCAAAGGGCTAGCGTGGTCCCAGGAGGGTAAACAGGAGGACGTGCAGCAGTAGAAAGGTTTTTTTCTATCTCTGTGCTTGGCCCTGAAAAAATGTATCTAGTGTTATGGCTCACAGTTTTGGAAGGATGCCCCAAAACTGGGGTTGATCAGAGAGGAGCAGAGAGACTGGTTAAAACCTTAATAGATCTGCCTGTATTGAAGACACCAGCAGCACCGTCTCTTTGGCTTATTGATAAGGAAACTAAGAGGGGATCACAACATAGGAGTGGCTACCTGAGAAATGGAGTTTTGGTGGCCATCACTCTGGAAGCTGACGAATCAGCAGGGGTTCATCATCTTTGCTAATTTTGGTTGGCTAGACTGAAGCCATGAGGTCATCTATGACCCATCAATGCTCCATGCAGAAAGATCAGCATCTCCCACAATCACATCTCAACAGAGGAGCCCAATTCCCCTATGAAGACCCCAGAACCCCCAAATGACCAGACCCCACTGCTGTCTTTGCAGATGCCAGGACTGAATGGGATGCCTGTGAGCAAGGCAGCGCTTGGGGCATAATCCAGGTTGTAGCTGAGGTTCAGGAGTTCAGAGATGTTGCTGCTCCAGCCTGGGGGGTCATAACTGAGTCCTTTGGTGTTTGCAGCTGGTAGTGTCAGGGTGTGAGAAGGCATTTTTGTAGGGGAAGGCAGAGAGAAGATGCTTCAGTGAGCAGGTGCTGTGGCTGTTCCTGGCTGCCCTCTCCACCCTCACAATATTCCTGGGTACCATCTTTTTCTCAGATGCTCTGGAAGATGAAGAGCATCAAGAGCTTGTTTGAGTGGGGGACAGGTGAGGCTTGTTTGTGTGTTGCTTCAGTGCAGTAACTGTTTTATTTATTTTATTGCTTTTTTTTCTGTTTGATATTGGATTGCAATCATACTTTCAATTTCACATCTTCTACTTGGATAGGATCCAGTTTCTGCATCTAGCTTAGTGCCCTCCCCAAACATTCCCAGGACCCTTCCCTGCCCCAAGTCCCCGGTGGGTCTGGCCATGGCCAGGCTGGGAAACTCCCCTCTCCTAAATGGGGCCCATCCAAACTGCCCCAGGAACGGCCCTGTCCCAGGCTAACCCCTGTCTGGCAAAACCATGATGGGTTGGGGCAGGGCACGTTGTCCTGGGCCAAGCCTGGCAGGCAGTGTCCTGGTGTGGACGGGTGAGGGGCAGTGCCCAGGCACTGTTTAATTGACTAGTTTAAACAGAGCCGACAACTCCAAGTGGTTCAGGAGTGGGAGACAGGTTCTCCCTGAGGTTATTGCTGTTGCACTGGTTGAATCCTTCCTTGGGCACCTGAGCTTTTGCTTTTTGGGGTGTGCAACAGTCCCAGACTGTCCTGGTCTGAGGCTTTGAGCAAGCTCTAAACACCGAACCAGCCCAGCCTGGAGCTAGCAATTTGTGGGTTTGAAACAAAAGATGTTCCTATAGTCTGATAAAATTACGAGTGACCCAGAAAAAACTCTCTTTCCACCAGCAGAACCGCCAGGGAAGGGAGCAGGGCATTTGATGAATTATGAAACGCTTGGAAGTGAAATACTGTGTGGAGAGCTGCTGAATATTTCATTCCCTTTTGCCTGGCTCTTGCCTGCCAGGGGAAGCGGGTTGGGAGGGGTCCAAGAAAGGAGACCTTTATCCCAAGCCTAGCACAGATGCATCCTTCTAATAATTCATACACTTACTACAAACTGAGCCCTGGCATCCAGTCTGCAAGAGGAGCTGGGCAAGGCACACAAGACAGGCTGAAGGGCTTACAAAGATATGCTGGGAAGACAGTGGCAGGGGCTACATCTCACCATCTTCCCAGGAGACAGGAGCATCTGCTCTTTGCGTGTTGCTGGGGTCCGGATATTGTGACTGGGGAGAAATTGTCATACGGGGCTAGAACCGGCTCGAAGATACCTGCTTTTATCCTCTCCCTGCTATAGCAACAGCCTGTAATTATGAGCACTCAAAGGCAGCGTATGCTTTCAACTGCAGCTCAGCTGGAGAGAGTACAGAAGTGCTGGGGCCAGATATGATGTTGCTCTGCTCTTCGGACTTCTCTCAAGAGACTTTGTCCCAGACAGGAGACAGCACTGAAGCAGGTCACAGAAGCAGGGGGTGTCTGGCAGGTCCTCTCATGTTGTTAGGAAGGGACCCCTGTGCCCTGTCCCACCACCATCCACTAGCAGGGGTTTAGAGGAAGCAGAAAGTGTGTCAGAAGAGCCCTTCCTTCCCCCGGTGTATCCTCTCAGCTTTGGCTTTAGATGTTTCCCATGAAATGCAGTTCCCTGGCAGCAAAAATTCATTGCAAACTTTTGTCGTTACTCATTTAAGACTAATGCCTCAGTTATTTCTTCGGGGGTCAACACTACTAGCCGTCATCTGAAACTACCACCACCACTGTACAAAACTGGCCCCTTAATTGACTAGTGCCTGAAGCATGTAATCTAAAAGGAGAGGTGCAGGGAGCTGAGTTTGTTTGGTCTGGTGAAGAGGAGGCTCAGGGACAACCTAGCAACAACCTACAACTATGTGAGAGGGAGTTTCAAAGGTAACGGTAGTGACAGATGAAATAATAAGGGGCAACGGGCACAAACTGGCTTGGGAGGTTCAGGTTGAACGTTAAGAAAAAGTGTTTTCCCGGGAGGGTGGTACAGCCCTGGGAAAGGTCAGCAATGAGGCTGTGGATCTCCATCCACGGAGATTTTCAAGATGTGGCTAGACAAAGCCACGGGCAACCTCATCTAGAGTTGGTGATGGTCTTGCTCAACGTGGGAGGTCTCCTCCAGACAACAGTTCTCTGATTCTGACATATTGACCCTGAACAAAAAGATCTGTGGCCTGCTCTGAGATCCCTAAGGAAAAAATTCAGCTCAGCATTGATTTGTTGCTGAAACAGCAGCTGTGAATATTGGGCTGCAGGGGATTTCAAATGGGAAATGAAGACGCGTTCGGGCTGTGAGGAATGAGTGCAGGCAGATTCTTAACCCTTTGCAATTGCCAAATAAAGTGAGGTAGCTTGAAACCATTTTAGAGCAGACTCTGCAGCCTAAATGGCAAGCAGAAATGCCCAAAGCTGTGGTATTGCAGTCTTACAGATGCTTATCCTACCTCCCTGAGTCTGAGGGTACTGAAGTGGGGGGCTGATTGCAGTCTCATGTTAAGTACCCTGAAGTCAACTTTTCTAGAGCGTTAAATTGTACAAGGGACAACTGTGTCCCTCAGAGAAGGAGCACACCCTGTCTTGAAACCACAGCTCTTTCTTGAGGGGTAACTCAATAAACCACGGTGAACTAGGAGGGAGTCTAAGCCCAGGGTAAATGCTCTGGAAATCAGGTTGGTTCCAGGTTCCTCCATTTCATTCTGCACTGCCCATCATGCTAGTGAAGACTCCTCATGGCTGAGGAATGTCCCCACTTGTAGACACGTCTGTCATTGCTGTATCTATGCAAAAAGCTTCCTGCTCCTTCAGCAGTCCACTCTGGGGCAAAATTCACCTATGGCCAAATGTACTTGGGTCCATTTGGATCTAAGCGAAGCAGTGGAGCCGTCACCACACTTYAGCCTCTGCCTCATGAGCTGTGTAGCATTTCCAGAGGACTGCTTTTATATAATGTGCCACCTGCAAACAGGTTAAATACTGACTCTTACAAATACATGCAAGAGCAAGCACTGCACACCTCATTACCAGCTGAGCCTCGCAGTCCTACACAAACAAATCTAACTAGTAAGCAACAATACTAAAATAACTTGATTTTAGAGCTCAGGTTASAAGAGTAACCATGCAAACCTGACTTCCCTGAACAGCCACCTACTGAAATCAAATCCAGCCATGAGCAGAGAGCAGCCCTCCAGAGCCCTACAACAGAGCCCAAGATCAAATCTTGAGAAATAAAATGCAGGCTTTYCTCAAGGAAGCCTTTCTAAAACAGCAAAGAGCTGCTAATGGAGAATCACATTATTTGGCAAACCGTGAAATCCAGGCTGATAYGGCATCCTTTTTCCCTGATGAGCCCATTCTGAAAGAAAATGTAGGTCTCCTTGGGAGACGATGATGCATTATTCATTTTGCATAAAGCGCTGTGAAATACACAAAGAAAAGGTGTTTGTGTTTAATGGTCTATGCGGCGTCTTGAGCGCAGAGTTAAAAGAGCTTAACGCTAGGGTCTGCCTGCGTGCACAGCATGGGAGCTGAGGCGAAGGGGTGAACGTCCTGCAGGGCGCTCGGTAAGCAGGAGCTGGGAAGGACCCCAGGTCTGCTGTGGCTGGACTCCTTCGCTTCTGAAGCATCACACGCAGCCGCAGCAAGCTAAAGCAGGGACCATTAGAGATTTGTTGTAAAGCAGGGTTCCCCTGCTGCTACAAGTCAGAYAGAGCTAGGCAAGCGGACAAGCAACATTAAGGTGGGTGGGTTTTTTTTCCCCTCAGGTTGTTTATTAAGGTGTCACCCCCTGGAGCATGCCATTTGATGGAGTAACTTTGCTGCACAGTCTGATTTCTGTTCCCTGATCGGTGAAACATCCAAGGTAGTAATGTCTAATCCCCACGTAACACAGTGGGGACACAGGAGTGAGTGCAAGGAACGGTCATTCCCCATGGCTGGGGAAGGAGGAGAGGGTTGGCAGAGGCAGGACGGAGATGACTCCAGCCCCTGCATCAGTGAAAACGCCAGAGAGCTGCGCAGGGCTGAGCAGACCCTGCTCTTCCAACCAGCCCCAGTTCGGAGGGTGGCTCAAAGCATAACAGGACGGCTTGAGAGTTGGGAAAGACACGGTCCATCCTCAGCTCTGCCACATACCCTGCATGACATGGGGCAAAGCTGATGATAACCCCTGTGTACCTCGGGTCTGCCGGCTGCTCTGTCTCTCTGGAGGGCTGTGAATATAGACACCGCATCAGGTGTTTGGGTTAAACAGGATGGGAGTCCTCAGTATACCCCAGCATAGCACTGTGAGTATTTATCTCCCTCTCTGAAGTGATGTCTTGATAAATCAGCATTGCAATGAGCAAGTGATGCCCTAAGGTTTGCAAGGAAGTTGTTTAATCAGCAGCAGCTTTCTCGCTGGCTCCAGACAGCAGAACACTGCAGAATTATTCCTGATATGCCCTGTAATATCTTTGCTGCCATCTGGGATTATAATGTTAGCGATAACTTGCAAGGCAGATCGCACAAGCCAACTTAGCATTCACTGTTCCAGGGCTTTTGCTGTGCCAAGAGTCACTTATTGATTCATAGTTGGCTCTTTTTTCAAGCTGACTTAGCCCAGTCTGGGAAGGTCCCTTTGGTGGAGCACCAGAACATGAAGAACATAAAGCCACAGCTCCTTGACAAGCTGTGAGCTGGCAAATAAGTAATGATTTCTATTAGAGAGCACTACACTTCTCTGCTCTCTGTGGTATCCATTCTGGCCTTTAATTTAATGAATGTGGCTGCATTTAGCTGCACACGGTGCTGCACTCCCTGGCGGCTAGAGCAGCAGGCTGCAGTGAGCCACAAAGACCAATTGGAAGCCTACATCCCGCTAATCTTGGGGGAATTTAGGTGGTGGTCAGACGTTCATGGGAGAACTGGCCATGCTGGTTGGAAGATGTCGTACGCCTGCACCTCAGCCTCAGCATTTGTCCCAGTCCATGATAGGAATCACCACCACCTGCTGCAGATCTGGTGGGACGTGAATCCTCCTCATCTGTTTCCAAGCTGCAGTTCCTTGGCCCAGCACCAGTCCTACATCTCACGTCTACATCCTCACAAGGCCAATGGGAAGGGAAGACACTCTTACACCCTCTGGCAACTGGGCCAGCAAAGCCCTTTCCCAGTAGGAATGGATGCTGGTGGGGGCTCACAACAGCTCATCTGACCTTTCTCTTCTCTGYTCCATAGGCTCATTGGCACTTTCCGGATGGTCCTGCAGAAAGTGGTGGAGGAAGGACAGCTAGAGGTGACAGATACACTCATAGATGACAATAATTCAGCCATTCAGGTAAGTCACAAGGAATATGTGGCTACCGCTGCCTTTCAGTAAGTGGTCCATCTCTCTGGTTGTCTCTCTGCTGACTCTCTGAGGGWACAGTCACGTATGTGTCTGTGTGATGCACCTGAATCTCCAAATCCTCACCTCTTTCCTCCATCACATTACTCTTGGGATAGGGGTGCAGACAGGAATGGGTGAGGTTTGCATGCCCTTAATGCTCGATTTGCACACTGATAAGGTGCAAATGCTTATGCACAGCTTGGAAATAGCCTGACAAAGTCCTGCTACTGGAGACCTGTGAGAGCTTAAAGCACAACATGGTCTTTAGATCCCGGCAGAGAAGCTGAGCAACTGCTTTGACAACTGTCCCACGCTGAGCTCTGTTCTCAATGCTTTCTTGCTCCTAAGCAATCCCATGAGGGCTCTGCCCCAGCCATTAKTACATCAGCTTTAATCTGTACCAGCCCCATGTTTCCTCCGACTGCTACCAGACCCAGACAGCCTCTGCCCCCAAGCAACCTTGTGTTGTCTCTTTCCATGACTAATCCTGTGTGTGTCTATTCCTGGCCAGTCCCGTCCTGCCATGCCCCCTTCGGCAGTAGTGATTATTTGAAATGATCTACATTTGCAATGTTCGTCTCTGTCCCCCGGCACTACCTTTATCTGACCCCTGTGGCTCAGAGCAAATGAGAAATACCTCATACAGCAGCTGGCCTAAAGTCTTGTTCTTTATAATCCCGTGGAGAAAGTCGGGATAAGGAACGCCTGCAGGGAGACTTGCCTTGCAGACAGCCCTGCCGTTTGCTATCAGCTGTGTGACATTGCTAACATGGGGCTTAGCGATTGCACGGCCCCTGTCGTGAGCTTTGGCAAGGACAAGGCTTCCCACTCCGTCTGAGTCCTCACCACTTCCCCGGAGCCCCCGATACCGAGGAAAAGACTCCCTGTCTGCATATCAGCCGCTGTATAACTCAGTGTTTTTCAAATCTAGTTAACACATCTCACAGGAGCTGTTTCCAGTGGCGATTGAGTTTTATAACACACTTGGAAATACAGCTACTTCTAATCTTCTTGTGTATCAAACCCCTGGCGTTTTCATTAAAAAAATAAAAACTCAGACAGTCCTTTCCTCTCTCCCCCCCCCACTTTTCTATTCCATCAAAAGCTGCTTCCTAGGCTCAGCATAAAAGAAATGCACAATTACATACAACCTTCTGTGCTAACAACAGGCAATTAGCAATGAAAAGACTAGTGGTTTCATTAGTAGGAGTCAGGAGATGACTTCTCCTGCTGGTGGAGAGGGAATGCAAGTAATAAAAGTACAAGGAATCTAGTACTGAGGAGGAGCAAAAAAATGGAGCGAATGCAGACCCAAGACACAGTGATTTCAGGACCGGAGAAGAAGCCTCCTGGTGGGACGTGCAAGCCCATTCTGCACGGCTTATCAGAAAGGAGATTGGGAAGTATCCTGGCTGAAGTCCATGGGAACCTCCTAAGGAGGAAAAATCTCATGTTTTCAAGACCCTTCAGTGTAGCAGGGAGAGACAGGAAAATCAATGGCTGGAAATTAAACTGAGGCAACTTCTTAATGCTGAGGATGATGGATCTTGAGAGTGAATTAACCTAGGACCAAAGTCTTGTGGCCTGGCCAGGAGTTTGGTCTATGTTGCATGGTAGGTCAAAGCAAATGATCTGTTACCCTTCGCATTTTTAAAAACTGTGTACGTCTAACTGGAGGAAACTGGAAGGCAAACAACCCTCCCTCAGCCCATACCTGATGTGTTGAATAGCTTGGGCTTGTCACATCCTTTCTGAGGGGTCTCAGGTTCCACATCTTTAACACAGGGCCAAAAATACTGCTATGTCTTCTTAGTCTCACTGCAGCTCTGCTGAGACTTTTGTCAGTTGGTACCTGCAGAATTCTCTGGAAAATGAAAATACTGAGAGTTGTGTATTGCTACAAAATCGGGGCAGCCCAGGGAAGGCAGATTTTACAAGAGGGATCCCTCTTCGATCAAGCAGTAAGACCCCACATGTTCTCCATCCCCTCAAGCCATTTGCATACACAGGCACAAATCCTGGGTTTCTGGTGCTTGCTTTGGGAACAAATGCCACATCCCTCTATTTCTCCTGCATTTCTGGGGCACGGTCTTAGCCTCAGATCACCCCCGTTCTACTTGGAGTTGATAGGTAAGCGTGCGTGTGCTCGCATTTTGTGCT
Organism: Apteryx rowi; assembly: GCF_003343035.1. Taxonomy (NCBI): domain Eukaryota; kingdom Metazoa; phylum Chordata; class Aves; order Apterygiformes; family Apterygidae; genus Apteryx; species Apteryx rowi. The sequence continues at coordinate 160,241 of NW_020451306.1, forward strand.
TTTAGCCAGATTTCAGAGTCCTTCTCCCATGCTGTATCCATAGCAACTTCAGGGACAGAGAGACAACTTAGATTCATGAACTCTCTCTCTCCAAACCGTCCTCTCCCAATCTTTGCTCCAGCGAGGCGGATTACTTCAGACCGAGGGAACCCTGAGGACAGAATCCAGAGGGCAACGCCTGGGGCGTTCTGCATGGAGAAATGTTGGTGGAGATATAAATTGGGAATAGCTCCTGATGGGTATCAGAGTCAGCTCTCCTAGAGAGGTGACCCGTGTTCTCATAGCCTCGAGAGCTGCTGTTTCTTCTATTGGGCCAAATCCATTAAGGGCTGTTGCAAGCAGAGAGAAGGCAGGGGACCGAAGAATGGTTGGATATTATTAAGAGGCGAAGATGGACAGGGATGGAAAGCCACTGCCTGTCAGACAGGATAACTGGCCATCTGAACTGCTGGTCCTTGGAGATGCAAAGGAAAAGGGATTTGCTTGGAAGGAACATGCCCCCCCTACATTGAGCAACCCGGAAAACAAATCATCTGCAAGGGTTGCAAAAGCACCCTCAGAATTAGGCAAGAAAACAAGCTCCTTCAGTCCTCTCTCTGCAAACTTTGCCTCCCTCAGATCCTTAAAACCTGCGGTTTTAAGCGTGTGTTTCCTCAGCAAAGGCACCTGAGCAGGATCTGGAGCTCTCCTGGGCTGGGTAGAGACAGTTTTGATCTACTGAAATYGCAGCAGAGGACAGGGAGGTGCACGCAGCATACGGAGCAAGGCAATTCCTCCTGCTCCGTGCCTGCCTTTTCCCATTGATAACATGAGGATAGCAGCCAGAAGTCTCCCGATAAAGAGGAAATCTTTTTAACGAGCTTGGGAGCCTGCGTTCACCCTTCCACGTTACACCTCTACGTGACTTGCGCGTCCACGTGTGCTGCTATAGCCCGCGGAGACAGCAATCACCCCCGGAGGGTGATTCGGACCCGAAACGTGGGAACCGGCCCCGGGATGAGAGGCAGAGCCTCATGCCGCGGTCTGCAGGGCAGGCGAGCTGCTTTGCACTGAAACGTTTGTGCTGCTCACCCTTTTCCAGCTTTCGTCCAACGAAAGCACCAGCAATAACACTTGGGGGTTTGGAAGGGCTGTTTGTAAAAATGGGCATTTTCTGGCCAGAGAGAGAGAGAGAGACACTTTTCTTTTCTTCACTGCAGGCATTTCTTGGAAAGTAATTTCCAGGCATAGCTTCCTCAGTCTGTAATCAAACACAAAGGAAAGGTTGAAAATTGTTCTCTTTTTTCTGTGCTGACTGCAAGACGTCACTGGCAGTTTTCAGCCAGCTCTAATAACGTTATTGACTTGCCTTAGTAAAGAGTTTAAAAGATTCAGGAATTATAAAGCCAGACAGGATATTACAACCAGGTAATCTGGCCTCTTACACTAGAGGCTCTGGGAAGTCTTAGAATTTATTATTATTTGAACCTGTGGAAAAGACAAATAAAAACGATTTTAAAATATCCAGTGACAGGGGAATCCACCAGCCCTTCAGTTAACCATTCCACTAGTTAATTTTCTTTACTGTTTAAAATGAGAGTTTTGTTTCCAGTATGAATTTCTCTTGGTTTCAGCTGACAGCTGCTACTTCCCTCCAAACAAGTGATGGTTTTATTCAGCCCAAAACAAAATGTTTCATTTTATCGGGCCTATAATTTTTCATTTCTTTTTATAGATTTTTAAACTTTAAAATATTGTTAAAAATGAGATTTCAAAAATAAAGTGTTTTACAATAGTCTTGAAGTGGCTTGAAAACGTGAAAAAATAATGGTTCAACACAGATTTTTTCCTTTTTTTGTATTTTMTTTTTTTAAACTAGCTGAAACAGCTTGGTGAGGTCAGCACAGTGTGGCAAATCATTTTGATTGACTCTAATTTCTATTTTGCACTACATAGAATAAAATCAATCAAAACCTTCCTCAAAGCCCTGTTTCCGACTGTGTTTGAATCACCTCTTAACTTCCATTTGTTAAATGTACTAAATTCCTTGAGTTCATGTCTCATATTTTCCAACCTTTCAACATACCTGTGACAAGCTGTGGTTAGAGAGAGTCAGGATACTGTGTCTCCTCCTAAAAACATAGATGAAAAAGAAAATACTTTTTTGCAAATTTTCCTGCTCCTGGCTTCTTTGCCTTTTCACCAGTTCCCGAAAGTTGACTCCTAAATGGATATTAATCATGGAAATTTCTGTATACCCCAAAATAGCCTTGAGCCACAGAGCTGGAAAGGGGCATCTAACCCACCTTCCCCAAGGCAGGATCAATTCCACCCATTTCTCCCAGAGATGTGTCCTACCTGTTCTTTAAAACCTTCTGTGACAATCACCCATTTTCCCTGGGCAGTTGAGCCTGGTGCCAGGAAAATTTTTGCCCCTGTGTCTAAAATCAATCATCATCTTTGCATCAAATATAACCTCTGATTTCTCACTTGAAGCTGAATGGAGATGGGCACAGACAGCTGAGGAGCAGCGCACGGTCCTGGCGCTGATTAGTTTATTGCTATAGCAGCTGAAAGGAAGGAGTCTGGGATAACACAGGGCTCCAGCAGCTGCTAGACAGGAGCAAGATGAGATGCAGCGACCAGACATGGCACCGCAGCCCTGCACAAATTCTTAACAAACGATGAACTACGGGAGAAAAAATAAAATAAAAACCAGCAACTTGAGTTGTTATCAGCGGCTCTTGGTGCCTCCAACGGCTCAATGGGAGCCTGGCGGAGGTGATTTAATGCAGCACAAGTTAGTGGGCTGGGCAGAGAGGTAATTCAGATATCACGCTGTCAKATTTTCCTGCCTGCCCACCTACAGGCAAGGCTGTGTCTGGAGCATGGCTCTGCAGCGCAAGGGCATTTGATGTCACTCATATCTGGTGCAGCTGGTCTGGGATGCACCAGCAAAGCCAGGCAGATGGGGTCCCTGAGCGGGAGGGAGGATGTAGTGCAGCTGGACCACCTCCCGGGGTCGTCTGCCCATGGATGGAGCTGGAGGCTTGCTCCCCAGGTGCTGCGTGCCATGGGGGAGAAGAGACTGGGTGGGTTGGTAAGGCAGCAGACAGCTCCAGCTGCAGCTCGAGCTTGTGATGAACACGTCCAAACCTACTGGAGCAACAGCACCTCTTGCCTTTCAGGTCTTGGCAGGACCTGCCTTCCTCCCTGTGCGGCATCGCTCTGCCCTCACGGGCTGAACACGTCTGTGTTGTGTGTTGCAGACCAGCATCTCCATAGAGGTCAGGTACCAGGCTATGGACGGCACGGTGGGTGCATGGAACGACAAGGAATTCCTGGAGACCCCCAGCCTGCAGTCAGAGGGGGACGGCAGGTATCCTTTAGAGACGGACAGCCTCCTCTCCGGCCACCGGCAGGGTTCGGCCRTGTCTCCGGGCAAATCCAACCAGCAGTCTGCAGAGAGGAGCTTCAGGAGGTAATGCGAAAAATAAATACTCGAAGGYGTGCGGTGGCAGACAGCCCGGGGAGGGGTTGGCTGTCGGTCTGTTCTTGTTATGGGAACTGCTGCTTGCTCTTGGGAAGCAGGGGAGAGCGTGGGGTGGGCTGGATTTGCTTTTCCAGCTGGACCAAGCCAGGCTATGCCTCAAGACGCCACTCCTCTTGCAGGGGTATGATGCCTGAGAATGAAATTAGCTCAGCAACCTCCCTCCAGGTTTCCTTCCTCCTCCCTGTGAGTGATGCCTTATTTTCAGAAGAAGGGGGTCTGCCTCCCACGCATGTGATGGTGTGTAGCATGCGGTGGAGGAGGCTGGATTTCAAATGTAATTAAGTACAGGTTCAGAGAGGATTAAGGCTCCGGCTGTTGGTTAGGCATCTTCATACTGGATGGGATTAGAGCCATTTGCAAATGTGTGGTGGGGTCTCGCATGTCGGAGGCGCTCGTTATGCCACCAAGGGTCAGCTGCCTTCGGTGCAGAAGGATGGAGGTGTGCCAGGCAGGGTGCATCCAGGGGAAGARGGCAGGTTGGCAACAAGGCCACACCACTGCGGTTGTTTCTGGGGTGGAAGGTGACAGTGCCTCTGAAGGGTGACCGTTTTCTAGGGGGCATTGCAAGTGCTCACATCGCATGGCAAGGCAATGGGCACAGCAAAGACTGGAAAAGCAACCAGAGAGATTGAGGGACTAAACATTAACCCTGGAACAGACAAGCACTGAATTACTCAAAGACATTTGGAAAGCTTCCTCCACAGTGGTCTACTGGGACCTCTGTACCCCACCAGGCTTCAATGAAATCACATACCAAACCCAACGCCTGAGCAGGAAAGCCATGTTTGGATTAGCTGAGGAATCCTTTATGCTGGGATGGCAGGTGGAGACACCTCCAGTCCCTCTAAGGGATGCTGTTACCAGGTTTCTATCAATCTGCAAACCCACACTAGGGACTTGGATGGGTGGAGAGGGCTCAGGACTGGGGAAGCTGCAATTAGCTGCCTATTGGGACAAAGTGCAAAYGGGACCAATTCTGCATCCATCCATGTGTCCATGCAACAGCTTATGGATGCTCAGGTCTCAGTCTGGAGGAACAAACTGCTTCCACCTCAAACGCCAGCCACAAGGCCAAGGCAAGGATGGACACTGAGGACAGAGCACTGCAGACACAGTGATGCTGGGCYAGATTCAGCCCACCCCATCACAGATGCCCAGAACCTGGTGCTCAAATCCTCACCCAGCTTATCAGAAAACAGAACAATTTTGCAAACATAAAACCACTTGTGTATAAATATATTGGGTCGGTGGGCTGCTAATCCAGATTTTTAGGCTGCTTTCCAAAGTTTATGTAGTTCTTTCAGCTGGAAGAGTAGAGACCTCAAAGTCCTGAACTTGCTAAAAGTCATGTGGAAACAGATGACGTAGCAGAGGAGAGAGAGTCTGTAAATGAGAGAAACACTACCATGTGCACTTAGCCCCGGTCAGGCATTTGCTCTGCGCTGGCTGGCTTTCCCGGAGCCATGAGATGCTTTGCAAAATGGCCAGGTGCCCCACGATCTTCCCTGAAGCCTCTGGCAGCAGGAGAGGACGATGACATTCCTGGGCCTGGCCTGCCTGGTGTTGGATGTGATGGGCTGGACAGGCCATGTGCGCAGGGGACCCAGGCAGGGTATCACAGAGCTGGGACCTCCGATTACCCCTAAATCTCCCCAGACTGGCACAGCCCCTGTTTGAGGATTGCAGTCAAACTGCTTGTAAGCCGCTGGTGGACACCTTCCCTTGGGCTGTCCAAAGGTGGACAACCCTTGCCTTAATAAATCTACATGGGAGCCCAGCCTAGAGATGTAAATCCAGACATGTCCCTAGGAATCGGATGTGTTTTTTAAAGGCATTTACATCTCAGGAGCTGCTGTATCCGTGTAGCTCCCACCCTGGGTTTATGTGCTTGCATGCTTCGGTGATATTGCTTTCTGTCTGTGCTTAGCACTTTATTGTGGCCACATAAGGGCAGAATTTCTTTTTTCCCACAGTGCGAGTTTGAGGAAAGATATCCCCAGTCACTCACGTATCTCCTAGGCAGTTAATTAACTGTGTGAATTGGGTTGAAACGTGTGAATTTGCAGGCAAATCGAAAGTGCAGATTCGTTTCCCAGCTCAGTGAACTGTGATGTTGCCAAACAGGGAAGGTGCTAAAGGCCTTAAAAAAGGGGGATCACATGGCAGCGTACCAGGCACAGCCCCGTTTACAGAGACCTCCCGTTTCAGGGTCAAATCCTGCCAGTATCTGCCAGCGTCTGTCCTTCTGGCACAGCAGGATCCAGTCTGCCCCGTTAGCCCTCTATCTTAGGAAATCAGCATCCTGTCTGCACTACATGGACTTTCAAGACGTGGTGTGACTCAGATCACTTTTTTTCACGCTGGAGATCTAATTAACACTGTCAGTAGAGCTGTGTGGCGGATACTTCGCCTGCAGCAGACACCTGCAGGTGGTCAGATGAGCGGTGCTTAGAGGCTGGATCTCCAGGGACCGCAAAGTAAAGTGGAAGACGACCAGCTCGGAAGGAGGTGTAGGACAGCCACAATTGGCCTGACAGGTCCCACCCTGGTGCACTTTTCTACGAGAAGGCATGTGGTTTGCTGAGCACTCCCACCTGTCGGCACAGATGTGCGTTGTGGCTGAAGGTTGCCTGGCTGCACCCTGGTGCTGGCTGCATTGGACGGTGCTGAACCAAAGACCTTTTTGAAGTGGGTTTGTACGTAGTCGATGSAAAATGCTTCCCAGGGGAGAGCGAAAGCAAATGCAACAGTTTATAAACAGGCATCAGGGACGTTTGGAAGTTAGATTCCACTGTGGCATTCATCCTCACACTGCATTTCCTCCACAGGTCAGTGTCTCTTAGCAGATGTGAGAGTAGTTCTTGATGGTCAGTCAAGCAAAAGTCTCTTGATATTTGCCTTCAGTTTCGCCTTCAGTTCCACAATGCTTTAAAAATAACACTTTTTTGCATAGGGCTTATCCTGAGTGAGGCTGAGTGCTGTAAGTGACCAATCAGCACCTCTTCTTGGGCTCTTCCAAGAGAACTGGATTTTTGTAACTCCTTCCCATTGCTTCACAGTCCTGGGTCACAGTAGCAGGCAGTGACCTTCAGCAGTCATGCAATGTAAGCGAGCTAATAAACTAACTGTTTTAAGGGAGGAGAGGAAGGAGCATCCGTCAGCAGACAYCCCAAAAAAGCAAGGCATGATATTTTCACTGTCCCAAGCAAGTTAGCACATGAAAAATTGCACTAAAGCTCGAAGATGTCCCAGGGTTTTGCCTGCTGCCTTTGTTCCGAGGACCTCCCCRTGTCCTTTGGTTTGGAGACTTGTTTCACAGCAGATCGTTTTGAGTGCGGTGGGTCTGGCAGGCTTCGTTGCGTCTTGGTGTCCTCCACTCACCCTTGCCAGCCCCAAGGGCCATGGTCATTAATGTGGCCACCGTTAACGTTACRAATACTGAGGACAAAAGTCAAAAGGGCTGATGTTTTCCGTGTCGCCACCCTCGCAGGATGGAAGAGGACGAGATGTATTACCACAGCGAAGATGAACTTCTGGGAGAGGGGGACACCCTTAGCCAGGGATCCCTCAACACGAGGTAGGGAGCCAGCCAGCACCAACTCGTGCTGCTGGCAGTGGGTTTTGCAGTGCTGTGTTGCTGCTGCCGTGTCCCTGTGCACAAGCATCGCCCCTGGATTCCCACTTCTCAGCTGCAAGAGAGCTAGGAGGCAACAGTGATGGAGCACCTGGGATCTAGGRTGGAGAAGGAGCTTTGGGATGAGGCTACAGTCAGGGTACTACCTTGTCTGTGAGGCCTCCTTCCTTCTCCAGGTCCCACCACTCATCAGGCACAGTTGTCCCCAGATTCAGAGGTCAGCTGTGCCCAGTGCATGGTGAAGAGCCTCCTGCTCTCCAGGGCTGTCAGCATCAGCCCTGGCCACAAAGTAAGTTGTCGCACAAGGCTGTCAAAATGGTCGCTCCATCTGATTATGCGCCCTCACAAATTCATTAAATGGGTTTCTCTTCCACTGGTCTGCTGAGGAAGCTCATAGGCATCAGTCCAGCTCATGGCTCTTGCAAGGTTGGATGGCCCTCCTTCAAATTYTTACCTCAGCTGGTTCCTAGCTTTCCTGGGGAAAGTGTCTCCATTTCCAGACCTATTTCCCCCTCTGCCATAGCCCATGTCTGCACACACAGACAGYGTCCTTCCCTTCCTGTGATATGCATGAGGATTTGATTCTGTTTGCAGTGGCTTTTTTGCAGTGCAGTGCTGTGAATTTGTTTCCCACCATGGGCCAGAGAAAACTTTTGGGAGGAACTGCAGCAAAGAAAAATTCAGGTAAAACCCAGGGGCCAASCTGATGCTTCTGAGAGCTACCTAGCACTGTGTGAGCTGTCACTCCTTGCTTTGGACAGCCCTGTGCAACTCTGTCCACCTCCTGTGGTGCAAGGGCAGGACTCAGCACTGCTCGGCTCCAGGGACCGGAGTGGGCAGCCTTGCTGGGCTGGAGGCAATGGAAGGATTTCCCTTGATTCCCACAGGCTTTCTATCAGTGTCATCTCCATTACAAAGCTGTTTACCTCCTCCCCTRGCACATTAGGGACATTAGCTTCTTATTCAGCTTATTTCCTTTCCTGAGGGGATGCGGAGAGGGGGAAACAAACAGACCTTGAAATGGGAAAAGCAGCATCAACAGCACGGAATATGTAAGCAGTGCTGTGCTTGCCAGCAACTTCTCAGCCAGTTGCTCGCAATCTTGCCTTAGAGAAGTGCCAGCAGTACTGGCGAGCTGCACATTGGAAACCTGTGCTGGCAGTGGGGGTTATATCAGAATTAATTGCAGCCAGCCTCAGTCTCTGTGCTGTCAAAGACACACACCTCAGAGGGAAATACCATATTTGCTCTTGTAACTTCTCCACACCTGGAGCAATGATTTCAGTTCATCCACCACTGAGAGACCCTGGTAGTTCTTAGAAAACATTCACACGAGGTGCAAGATTTTTGGGCAAAATCTTGGGAGAGGGAATGAGATGGGGGAGGCACAGTTGATACAGGGAAAAAAAAACAAACAGTCCGAATGAAAGCACAGATGAGGCAAGGGGCCTGGAATAGCAAAAACCAGCAAAAAATATAACCACAGTCAAAATTCAGTGTTTCAGTGAAAAAGGTTTGCAAATCCCTTGGCCCTGCTGGGCAGGTGTTAAGGAATGGCCCTGCTGCAAAGGGGATTATGGTTTGACGCTGCAAAGTGTTCAGAGGTAGAACTTGCTCACCCTTGTTGCCACCTTTCCGCTCTGATGCATACAGCGCTTCRATCGCCCCTGTGCTGCCAACACAGCTGTTTGTGTGGCCAAGGCAAGGGCCAGATCAGGGGCCAGATCTGCTTGGAAAAATAGTCCAATAGCAATAAATAAATAATGACTCCGGGCTTTTATTGTTTGTTTTCCAAAACTGGATCGCTCCCCTGGTCCACTTCCCGGTGGGATCACACACCCACCAGAGAGGCTGGCTCCCAAGGAGTAAAGGGAGGGAAAGGCTGCTAAAACCTCACACCACCTTTTCTCTTGAGCCATAGCTTGGATTCAGACTTTGCAGTTTTGTGTAGAAGCTCAAACCTGCGGGTCAGCGGATATGAAGGTCTGGCTAGGTCACTTGCCAGGGTCACCTCTGCCTGGTGGCTTAGAAGTCACGAGGTCCTTGGGTCCAGGGGGTGCATGGGCAGCCCAAGGAGGTTACCAATCGTAGCTGATGCTGGCAACACAGATAAATCCAGACCGAGCTCTCGTACAGAAGTTATAAACCTTCATCTCTCTGGGTATGTTCTCCAGCTGCTGTTCCTGCCCGGCGTGGCCATGCAGGGTGCCCAAGCCAGTGTGCAAAAGTGAGCAAAGACTCCCAGTGCCCTGCACTTGCCCCTCAGTGAAGCAGATGRGCTGATGGGCTAATTTAAAGTCAATTTAGGGCTCTCTGTTGGCTTTGCTGGAGCCAAGGGCTCTGTCTGTATAACGGGGCCAGAGATGGGAGCTGGACCTTGATCATCCACTGTGGGACACCAGGGCAGAGCCATCCCCAGGGCAGTTTGGATGGGCTCTGGATGGGATGGGAGGGTTCCCCCACCTGACCTTGGTTGTAGGTAGAGCACTGGGAGAGATGGAGTAAAGGATTACTGAGGATGTGAGGAGAAAGCTAGAGAGAAGGGGATTGCAGCAGCTGAGAAAACATAACTACAGGAGGCAGATTTTTCATGGATAACAGGGCTGGATGGATCCATGCAAGCTTGCAGCAGGAAGGGGARGATGCAGGGAAACACTACCCCATCCCAACCCAGGGAGGATTCCTTGGAGTAAGGAGGGGGTCAAGTCCCCATCCCATGCAAAGCCACCCAAGGGTCCTTCCCCAGGCAGATTGCAGCAGCTCCAAAAGCATCGACAGCATTTGACAATTKACTGTATCTTTCACTGTGTTCCCCAGTGCCAGAAGGATTGTTTAAATTGGGGGGGAACACAAAAAAAGTCTGAGGTGTTGTGCAGAGCTGTGCCTGGCTCAGCCTATAGCAAACCTGTCTTGGTCTTTTACTATGAATCAAAAAGGAAGAAAGAATGAAAATATGTTGTTTCACATTCAAGCTTTTAAAAAGAATTAAAAGGCACTTTGATGTGAGCCATCCTTTTGAATCAAGAAAAAGGAGTCATTTTGTTTTAAATTTTTTTTGTTAATATGAACAAAATTGTCCTGGCTCCTTTGAAATGCCTTTTCACTTCCACCATTGACAGATCCCAGAGCCAAGACAAAATTGCACCAAAAACAATAAAGAAAAAAATATTTTGGTGTTGTCAAATCTGCATTTCAAAAACTGACATGAGCGTGGCTGGGAASGGTTTCTGCTAGGCCATCTCCTGGCTGTCCTCACCCGCAGCCCTCAGTTCCCTTCCCTGGGGCTGCGCCAGGTGGGTCACAGACTGGAGCGTGCCCCTGGGATCTCCTTCCCCCCAGCCCAAGGGAGCCACGTAGACTCTCGTACCTGCTTAGAAGATGGGTAGCTTGTTTCAGGGCAGCTGGACCTGGGCTCAGGAGCAGACTGAGAGGAGGAAAAGGACGGAAGGAAGGGGAGTTAAGGAAACTTGGCCCTTTTTGATCTCTCCAAAGGCTGGTCCTTCAGCATCTGTAATCTATGCCCTGACAGCTTTGCAGTGGGCAGTTCTGCAACCTTGAAGCGGCGGCATCAGCTATGATGTCCTTAGGCTGTCACTGGATGTGGAAATCCCCTTTTCATCCCCTGAATTTCACCAGAGCGGGGTAAGAGATCATAGACCGAGCCAGCCCGCAGCCGTGGAGACGTGGGGACCTGGTTTAACCCCCAGCTTTGCAAATGGCCTTGCCTGTGATCTCAGGCACGTTCCTTCCTTGCTCTGCCTTCCTTTCACCCCCCTCCCTGCTTCGAGAGCCAGTGCTCTCCGTTTTCTCCTGGCCAGCCCACCGGGCCTCCGATATAGACATACCCGAGCTGGTTCAGCCTGAAGACCACGCAGCTCTGGCAGGTTCGCTAGCAGAGCTGCAGCCCTATCCAACGCCAGCTACACCGCTTGCAGAGCCAGGCACGGTGCTGGGGCAGCCCTGCCGCTTTCCCGTGGAGCAGGGTGGTACAAAGCAACCTGCAAATCTTGATCCGGGCTTGCAGGGGGATGTGCTCCAGGGCTTCGCCCCATGCCACCAGCACCAGGGGAACCAGATCCATCTGCAGTCAGCAAAGGGTCGGCAAGCTTTATTTGATCCAGCTCCTGCAGGGCCAAGTGAATGTCTCTGCAACAGGTTCCTATCGCCCGGATGACCGGGGATTGCCGTCACTAGCGTTTCCCGCTTGCTGGATAAAGGAGAGCTGACTGTACGATCAAAGCCCTACCAAAGCCGAAATCCAGCGGTAAACCTCTGCTGACCTTACAGCTTTCAGTTTTGGCTGCTAGTCTGGTCCCACATGGGCTGCCTCAGTGTTTTTCACATGYTTTTTGTGTGGCTGGGCAAGCTGGCAGCCAGCTGGAGAAGAGACAAGTAAAACTCAGCTGATATAAACGAGGTGGAGGGAAGCAATTACAGCACCAGCTGAAAAAGCCCCCAGCGAGATGGTCAGAGCACTTTAAAGTGGTGCAGTTTGGGGGAGAAACAGTCCTGACTCCATGCACACTGTTCTGGGCTCTGGCGTGGCTCTTACCCTGCAGGAGTGATCTGGTCTCTGCAAACAGCAACTCTGCACTCAGGAGCAGCTGAGGAAGCAAGCTGCGTGTTGGGAATTGCTAGGAAAGGGGTAGAAAGTAAACGGAGACCTTGTTCTGGTGCTAAACCTGTGGTTCAACTGCTGCTTAACCGCAGTGTGCGGTTCCTGTCTCTGCTCCTCAGAGAGGATGAAGTGGGACTGGGAAAGGCACCAAGGAGGCTCAGAGGAAGGAGCTGTTTCTGTCYGAGGWCTGACTRCACAGCTTYGGACTCTTCAGCCTGGAAAGAGAAAAATTGCAGGGGTGTAATGAAAGTCTCTGTGCTCCTGAGTAACCTGGAGAAGGTAAATGGGGAAAAACTGTCCGCCAGTATAAGAATTAGGGTTATCAGAAGAAATCAATGAGGTGGCAAGCGCAAAAAGACTTCTTTTTCCTTTTTTTTCCCTCCTCTCTCCTCACAACTGCAGTTAAACTCCCCACCAGGATGCTGAGAAGGTTAAACCCGGCACAGGGACTACCATGGCATGCTCTCCTTGGCCTTGTACCTGTTTAGGGCATCCCCCTCGGCCAGTGCTGGTTTGGATCCTGGAGGACGTGCCTTGGTCTGACGCCAGGCAGCCTTGCGTTCTCCCGCTTGTTTGCAGGGTGCCTGCGTGTGTGTTTTATCTTCATGTGTCGCGGTGCRTCTGCAGTCCCACAGACGGAAGCATCTGTATGATTTTACAGTTTTCCACCTACAGATCACAGTGTGCTTTGCAGGGGAGGGCAGGAGCGTTTCCCCATTTTTCCAGCATTGGCAGAGTCTGCTCTGAGGTGAGGTGGCTTCTGCAGCAGAGCTGGGAGTAGAAATGTCTTTGACCAGTGCTACTAAAACCATCAGAGCTTGGTTCTCAAACCCCTTATATCGGTGCCAAATACCCTTGATGGTGCTACCCAAGCGTGTGCAGGATGGAGCCTGAGTTTGCAAGCCGTGGTAATGTCTGTATTTATTGGCCTTGTGTTTCTGCTGGGGAGGAACCTGGCAAGCTTTCAGGTAGCTCCAGGAGCTGGAATAGTTCAGTCGCTGGGATAGAGCCATGCACCATCGTAATGCCTAATGCTCTTCTCAGGGTGCAGGACAGGTGAGTCGTCTCGTCTCCTTCCAGGCAGTCTGACACAGCCGCTTCCAGCCTAGGCAGCTTTTATCTTTGAGCAAATTCACCCCAAGCAGAGGGGAGACCCTGCTGCTCCATAGCTATCCCTCCTTTGCCGCTGTATTTACTTCCAGATCCTTCCAGAAAAATCTCATGCAGTTTATAATATTACCACTGAACTGCCAAACTTCACTACAAGGGAACCCACAAAACCCAAGCCCACTCATAGCACAGCTAATACGGGAGGAAGGAGGTCAGGGTGTAGGAAACCAGTTCACTACCACCCTAACATGGAGCTTGATCAGCCAAATAGTCAAAGAAAAGCCAGACTGCCTCATGCACGCACCCTGGAAGTGCAGGAGAGAGCGGCATTGGTGGCAGACGTAGGGYCAGGTCCTGATGACTCCTCTGTCCCTGATTTGAAACGGTGGGAATCAGAAGAGGATCTCCGTGGAGGAGCATGGTGATTGTGAGATTTCAGACACGCRTGGAGTGGTTTGCTGTGCTGGTGTGTTCTGAAGTTATTTTTGCACTGAAGCAAAGCATCCTGTTTTTAACGTGCTGAGGCAATGAAGAGCCCTGTAAGTTCATGTCACAGTGGTGTTTTTTTTTCTTTTTCCCCTCTATCTCTGTAAATGCCCTAGCCTTGGAGACGATGCAGAAGAAGAGCAGAACACTAGGTAAATACCTGCACCAGCCCTGCTCAGATGGTGACCTTGAAACACTGGCTCTGCAATGCTGAGACATTCAAAGTCTTGCTCTCTAGAGAGCACTTTCTAAAACCCAGGCCTAAATGTCAGAACTTGGAGGTCCAGATCCCTCTGGTCTAGTTTTAGGCATTTCATCAAGGCTTATAAGTTAGGAGCCCACTCGCCCTAGGGAGCCTCTGTACTACTGAGCAAAGCAGGGCCAGGGCATGGGCGGTAGCACTCTCCCATCTGTTAAGTAGTTAGCATGGTCCATGGTATGGTTTTGGGTCAGGCCAGATAGGACCCTCTTAGAATACATCTGGGACAGTTTATGATAGCACTGGCCAGGGACTATCCCCAGYGGGTAGTTTGGATACAGTTTGTGGAGGAAACAGACTTTATGGACACAAGCTGTGCTGGACCAGTCAGCCTTGTGGCCAGAGAATGAGCCCTCGTCCATTTTATTTATTAATATAGAAGTGTCCTTAGATTCCCTCTGTGGCTGGTGCAGAGACACRGGCACTTCCAGAGGTGATTAAGGGACAGCGTGCACCCCCCTGGCCTGCCCAAAGTTCGGTGGTATGGGGCTGTGCACGTCACAGCACCTTACCGCTTCGAAAATGAGATCCCAGGAAACATCACCTGATAGCTGTTGACTCTGAAATATTCATGGGCAGGACAGAGCGCTGCAGCCGAAAACAATCTGGTCACTGTGAATTATTGATCATGCCTTTTCCTGTGTGTGCGCAATGGATCCTGTATGTGTTGGACTGGGTTGAACCCTCYGCCTGCCACTAAACGTACCCGTAGGTCACTTGCTCCAAAGCTGGGGTCATTGCCAGGCTCCAGAGCTGAACTTTGTGATGAAAATGCATGTGAAAGGAGCTGCCGTGGCTATACGGAGGTGGAAATTATCACCATCCTACCTGGGCCTAGGAAGCTCACCAAGGGTCTTACTATGACCCCAATATTCCTAGGTTGCCCCTATAGTCAAAGGAAAGAGAGGAACCTCCCAGGGGTCATTTATCCATGTTGGATCTCACTCAGCCTTGGGATGTGTGGGTCTCCATCCTTGGATGTCATGCAAGATCAGTGCAAACAGGTTCCTAAATGTCCAAATAGGTAAGCAGGGTCTGAAATTGCTAACTCAGGTGTCGCATTTGGGTCCACATCTCAGGAATATCACACACCAGACCAATGACTCCATCAGTATAGTCGGTGTGTGCAGCTAAGCCCTGGGCTCAGGGCTGAGCAACGGAGACATCTGAAAGGGTGAATCTGAATCAGGCAAGTCTGGGGTCATTTTCAGCTTGAGCAAGCACGAGAGCTAAATGATCTCCCAAAAGCTATCAGTCCCTGTCAAGTTTTCCCTATCATTTCTGCAACTGTCCAATGTACCATTAAATTGGTAGGAAAAATGCATCCTGAAAGGACAGGAAAAGGGCACAACAAGGTGTTCAAAGCAAYGAACTGGGTGCGGCTTTGAGTCCCAAGGTAGAGCCTCCAGCAGCAGATTGACATATTAGCAGGTGGCTGTTAGCACCTTGATTTAGGTTGATTCCATACTGATCCAGCATAGGAGATCTTCCAGATCCGGCTGTAGCAACAGATAATGTCACTCTATTCAGTTACTCACCTGCTATCCCCCAGCCACTTTCACGTGCTGTTTGAACCAAACCAGTTGATCCCGTCTGCTGTCAGAGYGGTGACAACTCGTGTCCTGTGTCAGAAGTTCAGATCCCACCACCAACCGGGTTTTTCCTGGAGACAGCCTAAGCAGAGTACCCCTAGGTCAGGTGCACACAGTAGAAGTTACCACCGCTCACCTGTTCCGAGATCCTTACTGCATGGCTGAGGCTAGCCCCTCCGTGAAGGCGGTGGTGTCCCATCCTCCGTGCATGGTGATGCACGTCCCATGGTTCAGATRAATGCCTTTCTCCTAGTAGGAAGTCAGGTGTCACCACTGCCAGGCCCCACTTTGAAGCAAACTCCATGCCACAATTTACAAACCCTGTTACAGCAAGCGACAAATATACCTGGTGGCTGGGAATTGTGGCTGTGGCAATGCAGCCACCCCTCCTTAGAAAGGGTAGCTTTGCAGACTCTTGCTAGGAGCGTGTCTGCATTAACTGTGTCAATGTTTCCCTTGCTGTTGGTGGCTTGCTTCAATAAGCCTGATAATGTTTTTTTCTTTTCCTCTCTTTCTCTTCTACACCTAACTCAGGATTAAGTTTAACGACGGATACAAGTCAGTAGCAAGGTACCAAAATGTCATGACTGGTGAGATCCTGATTTTTATGGGAGTTTGCTGTCATCCAAGCCCATCCCAGTCTCCCCGTGTACCATAAGTATGTGACAGTCCAGGTATAAATAGGCCCAGAATTTGAGATAGAGGTCAATCTGGTTTAAACCCCAAAGCTTCATCCCAGTTGGCTGCTCAGCATAGGATGTGAAGCATGTACAGTGCCTAGGAGATTTCACCACTCAGTTGGCTCTCAGGCCAAGAGAATAGGGCAAGAAGTGAGGACCTGGGAGGAGCTGGCCCTGCTGCCACCTTGGCTGGGGACAATGGTCCCAAGCCAGTGCTTCATGCACCAGCATCATAGCACTGAGTCTTGGGAAAAGTGTGGGACAGGACACCTGAGTGCTTTGAGTTGGAGCTGAAGACTGCAAAGAAGGAGGAAGTCTACAGTAGCAGGAGATGAGCTCTGTGCTCCAGGAGCTCTCTACGGACCAAGCCACCATTGCAAAATCTGCTGCAGTATTGCACTGTGAAGGAGAGGCAGGTCCTGTGATCCCTTTGCAGCCATATCCCAGATAAAAGACACTTATGCTTCTTGATAAGTTCTCTCTGTAAAGCTAGTGGTCTCTCAAAGACACCATGAATAAGACTACACCTATGCATGTAAGTCTACCCAACGTGAGTGAACCCAGGCCAATGCTCCCAGTCCTGACCCATTCCCGGGCAGGGGTAGGACCATCCCCAGGGCAGTTTGGATGAATTCTGTCTGGGGGTGTTTGTGTGTTTTGTTCTTCCTCACATTCATACTCCTGTCTGTGTCTCCTCCAAACAGTGATGACCCTGAAGATCCCAGGTACCAGGCATGATGTTCCTCCTTAGCTCAGGCTCTTTGGGCATGGTGTGTGCATGTGTGTGACGTGCATGTTGGTGTGTCAATCCCTGCATGGCATTTGGACCCAAAGAAAGATCCTAAGTGCTTCCTGCCCTCTTCTCAATGGGGGGGCAGAGCTTCCTTGTACTCACCCCAACCCCTCCTCCCCAATGGTCAGGACTTTTTTGCATTCAGTCTGTTCTCCCATATGCCCAGCAAGGATGTATTTCTTTTTACTCATGGTRCTTCCAAAGGAGCTTGGATAATAATGTTTGTCTGTCTGCCTAGCTGTGCACCCAGCCATCCCAATGTAGTTCTTTCTTACCAGCTGCCAGTCAGTCATCCTGATGCCATTTTCTCCATCCATCTATCCCAGTGCCATTTTCTCCATCCATCCATCTACACATCCATCCATCTCATTGCAATTCTTTCCATCCATCTACCCCAGTGTAATTCCCTCCATCCATCTATCCACCCCAGTACAGGTCTATATGTCAATTCATCTCAATACCAGTCTATCCATCCATCCATCTATTCCTGTGTGAGTCTCTCTGTCCATCCATCTATGCATAGCACCAGCCAAACAGCCATCCCGGTACCATCCTATCTTTCCATCCATCCTGAAGCAATACTTTTTGTCTGTCCACCTTGTTTGCTCTTTCTCTCTCCTCCCTGCTCATTCCAGCGCCACCAGTACTCCCATCTCTGTGCCCAGTTCCCTGGATGCCGGTGGGTGAACAAGTCTTGCTACRGTGAAGTTTCACCCTGGCACGCTTGTGAATTGGGCTTGGTTGGTTGCTCGATGCATGTTGCTGGTTGGGGTTTGCGAGGAGAAGGTGGGGAAGGGTCTTTGGCATTGCARCAGAATGAATCACATCTGAATCAATTGCTCTTTGTGATTGCAGAGCTAAGGCTAAGGGAAAAGAGAAAAGACACCTCATGTTACCATTCAGGTATCCTGACTCCCTCCTTCCCTGCTCCCTGACGGTTTGGTCCCTTGCTCACTTGCCAGTTTCAGCCTCTAGCTGTTAGTAGCAGTATTGCTGCAGTTCTCAGCCCTGCCTCTCCTCATCCCTTACTGAGGGGCCTGAAACCTGTTTCTTTCCAGAAGAAAAAGAGGAAGAGAAAATAAGAACATTGTGGGATCTTACATGGTGATGCTGTAGCGTAAGAGTTTAGAGCAGGCTTCTGACCAAAACTCCCTACGACAGCAACACAGGTCTGTGCCAAATAAGCTGAAAAGGGCAATGCTTTGCACAAGCTTTTGCTGAAATTGAGAAGGAAACAGCTTCTGTGAAGCACCTGAGTACTCCATAATCTGACCAGTCTGGCTGGCAGTTCATTAGCAAGGAGGCTGGCTAGCACCTGCCTGGCTCCAGGTCATTCCCCTTGGGAAGGGATTTATTACATAGGTAGCAGTTTTTTTCCAGTGCAGCCTAAATGGACACAACTAGTGTGCACCAATAATTCAGGGGAGCTAGGGGAGAAGTCAAGGGAAAGGAAGCCCTCAGTTTTGGCCAAAGATGAGGAAAAACGCGGAGGACTAGCCAAAGCCTGTCATACTCTAACAGGAATACTCAGATATAACACATGTGCACACATGTGAAGAGATGCGATCCAGAGCTCTGTGTCTGATCTTCTGCGCTGAGCCCTGTCTTACACTCACCAGTGGCCTCCCACCCGGCTTTTCAAACTCTGTATCCCAAGCGTCTTGCATTGAAACCATAGGATTATGGTGCCTGGATTGGAGYTTATTTTATCCCCATGAGCATTAAAAGTCAAATATAGTCCCACTAGCTGGTTTTACATCCTCTCATTCCTGAGACAGTGCAGGTTTCTTAACGTGTATATATATGGCATATATACATATGTTTCATTTTCCCTTTTTCAAAGTATGTGGAGGTATGTATATACATTAATTCTGTGGTCTTCTTTCTCTCTCTATGGTCTATTTGTCAACAATGTTTGACTGACCAGTCCACATGCCAATATGTGGCTATACATATATCTTACACATTATATATATATGTATATATATACACACATATACACACACATATATCAATACAAGCTACTGGGACAAGGGAATTTGATGCATATTTCATGCCCAGGTCTACTGGACTGCTTCCCTGGCCCCAGTGCAAGATGCTGTTTTGTGTCCAAGTGGCTTTGTTTTGCAAGAGTTTAACTCAGTGTATGTTGACCTCCCTTAGATCAGCTCCAGAACAGGACCACAGGCTGCTCTGTGCTAATGAAACTGCTTAAGACCAAGTTGCCTGAAGACGTAACATGGGAATTCACTGGTGATGCCCCTAAAGGGAAATCAGTGCCCTTTTCAGACACTACTAGGTTAGGTCMGACTGTGGTTCCCAGTGGAGGGGATGTACCCAACCCAAGTGGCACACCAAAGCAAGCACAGCTGGGGAGGCTTTGAGATGTCCCCCTCGGGGTCCATCAGCTAATTGACCCAGGCACCAATTATCCGAGTGTCCAGACAGGCTGGGCCAGCAGCATCCCTCATTGCTATGTGGGAGAACAAGGAGAGGAGAGAATTGCAGGAGAAGGCAGACGCACGGAGTGAGAGGGCAGCCAGGGATGTGTTCTTGCATCCTCTACCCAGGGACATGCCGGCCACATTGAGACCAATAAAATGAACCGGACAAGGGTGCAGGCTCAGGTACTGCCTCCTTCCCACCCACCCTGGGATGCAGCCCCTGGGCCTGGCATGGTGGGGGCTCAGAAGAGTGCCCGGCCCCATCCCATCCCTGGGCAGAACCATCCCCATGGCAGGTTGGATGGTCCCTGCTTGGGGAGGAGAGTGTCCCAGCCAGGCCGTGGCAGAGAAGGGTCCTGTGCTGGTTAGTCATTTGGGGAGATGCAGCTGCTCATCCCTRTGGCAGTGCCAAGGGGCTCCATGTTCAGACACAGCTGAGCCAGCCACGTAGGAGCAGGAACAGTTTGATGAAGTCTGGACCATAAGTAATCATTTTGGGGAGCTTCTGTGATAGGTATTCAAATAAGCAKGATCACTGGGCACAAACAGATAGGCAGACGTTGGGGAGCAATACGCCACATCATCGGCATGACGGGCAGCCAGCTCACCAGCTCCTAATCCTGCTGGTATTGTCCAGCTCCCATAGTCCAAAAGCATCTCCAAAATTAAACTCTTGCTTTAAAGATCATTACCAGCCATGCGATTTGCTGGTCTTTCTTTTGTAATTGATCTTCTGCTAATTTATAACGTCTCCCTTGTTTCTTTCTGCTTTTCTCCATAATGCAGAAAACTCAAATAGTCCTCCCATTGTTGGTTTTTTTTTTTTTTTGAGAGGGAAGATGAGGTCAAGGAGTTGAGGCTTTAAGAAAGTAAAACCTAAATATTCAGTGAGGTGAGGCTGGGAGTCAGCAGTGTGAGGGAGGTGGCACTGGGCAGGGATGAGTTAGCGGTGAGCCATGGCTTTGCAGGGAGCTCAGACCACGTCCACGAGCTGTGAGAGAAAGCATGGAGTGATTGAAATCCTCGCCCTGCTACTGAGCAGGGGCACTAGGGCAGTTTTTACAATGCAGATGAACCAGCTGAGCCGCTGACACCGATATTTGTCTGTCCCCATGACAAGCTCAGCTGGCAAGAAACTTGCCCTGTAAAATCAAAGAGAATAAGTTTCCGCCAGTTTGCTCTCAGAACAAGTGYTGGTGCAGGGAGAGCGCAGGAATGCCCCTTTTAGAGGCAGCTTGCAGCTGGATTTCCTTGGCCGTTTTCCAGCCCAGGCTCTAAGCTGATTCCTGTCCATGTTGGGCTGAATGAGAAAGCCCCGCTCTTCACCAAAGGGTCCTTCCCTCAAGCTGTGGGTCTTGCCCTCTCCCTTGTGCTGGCGCTGGTCTTCCAGACTCATCTATCCTAACAAACTATCCAGTTTTTGTTTTTTTTGGGTGGCTTTCAAGCAGCTCAGTGCATGGAGAGACAGAGGTCACGGCTCTGAAGCCACCCTCCTGCTCTGTGTCCACAGCACAGATGGGGCCATGGGATGAAGTCCCCTCCTTGCAATGAACCGCAGCAGTGCAAAGGAGGAAAGCAGGGCACAGCTTCTGTACAAGGTGTCTCTTACCCTGAATCWCCCTGGATGAGGCTGAACTGTGCAGTAAAGAGAAGTGACCTGTCTCTAGTCCAAATCCCCACCAATCCTTGCGAATCTGGAGTTCATTCAAAGACCCCCTCAGATCCCTGGTGAGGGCACAGCTCCAATCCAGTGCAATTTTCTGATTGTCCCCACAAGCTGCTCCCCTTCCAGCTTCTGGGAGCAGAGTAACAAGCTGTAATTAAAACCCAGCCCTCTTGATTACCTTTTAGACCTGGTTAATTGCTTTCTCCTCCCCACTTTGCTGATGCATAAGCCCTTCTGCTCCCAGCCAGGCARGGGAAAGGTTGGGGAACTGGCAAGAGTTTTTCTTGGTGTGGAGGAGCAGGGTGGAGGCTGCTTTTGCTACTGCTCAGAGGGGCTGTTGGAGTACAGGAGGACCCTGGGTGGGAGAGATTGGCTAGGGGAAGAAAGCATGACTTGGGAGAAAAAGCAGAGAGGTAGGATCAGAATAGAAAAACGTAGAAGCCTTGAGAAAAGGACAACAGAAAGGGAGTAAAAGCCAGAAGGCAGAGACAGAGCAGAGGTTTGCAAACCAAAGCAGGGAGGTGAAGAGCCTACGTGACRTCAGGGCAGGAGGACACAGTGTCAGACTGGGCAGAGATGGCACCCCTCAGATCCAGCCCATTTCATCCAGCTGACCCTTCTCTGGAGGGAAGATATGAAGTTCACTTTCGTGGGAAGATGAGCAAGATGGTTCCCCCCCTTTCCCCCAGCCAAAAAGGAGAAGAGATGTTGCTTCCTGCCCCTGCAACAGCCTGAACACATGCACACATCCACTCACATTTGTGCATGCGCATCTGCATCTGCTTTATTGACCCTATGCACACATCTGCTGAGTGCACACCACTTCCAAATCCTAACTGCAAGGAGTCGTGGTCCCCCTAAGACCCTCTAGCCTGGCAGAGGATCATGCAGAGATCTAAATTACAGGTGCAGGCATTTAGGGGTCAGCCCTGCTCAGGAAGGTGATCCATGAGCACAGCCTGGGGAGGGGGTACTGGGAGCACCAGTGAGGAAAGCTGCAAAGGGAAGAGTTTCTTCTGGTTTCACTGTATGATTGAAGTGCACTGAAGCTTGTTTGCCTTTTGTTCCCTTGAYGCATGGCCACCGGCTCCAGCAAAGGCAAAGAGAAGACAAAGGAGCACAAGTAGGTTTGCTCTCCATGCTCCTTCTCCTTTTTCTTGTTTCCAACTTTTCCAGCATGTGTTGTGGCTGATCCAGTACATGGTGTGTTCTCCCTTTCTCTGAAGTGGAGCGTGTCAGGCCTGCAGGAGCTTGGGTCTCTTGGATGTTTGGCCTGAAACCTCAGAGCCTGCAGGGAATTTTTATCTACAGCAAAAGCCAAAYGTAAAAGATAGGCTTGGAGTGGGTCATGGCAACATTGGTAGGGAACTGTAGGGTCTTGAGTTGCCTGGCTCCTGGTTCCCATCAGGTTCAGGACGCAGCAGGAGCCTGGAGCCCATGCTTTGCAGACAGGTGAGGAAGCAGCAGTCCTGCCCTTTGGGAGGCCAGGGACTCCCACGGCCYTGCAGCCCCTGACCAGCAGCATCTCACCTCAGTGCAAGGCAGTAGTCCTGGTTTACTCCTCCTATGACTCAGAACAGAAGGAGGATGCTGTCTGACCATTCCCCTCTAACCTSCCCTTTCACAAACCTGGCAGGATTAGCCCATCCGGCTCAAGGCAAGGCACAGGCCTGCGAGAGAGGGGCAAGCTGCTTCATAACAAGCATGACAGGTGGTAGGAGAGGATTTGGGGAAATCTCTGCTTGGATTTTAATCTTCTAGACCATCCCAGTGACAACTGAGGGAGCAGAGCTCTATATGGCTGTCTACATTAGTGAATTAAAGACTGCCAGGCTGGACATTGCCCCCTGGTCCTCCYGGGACACTGCCAGCATGGGTGATGGCACAGGGAGGTCTCAGTAGGGGTTAACCCAGGGCAGGGCCACCCCAGGGGAAATTTGGATGGGCCCTGGTGTGAGGGGAGAGTTTCCCACCTTGGGCATGACCAGCCAGCTGGGGGCTTGGGACAGAAGAGGTCCCTGGCATGGATTAATTTCCCAGCACAGATGTAGCCCCRCAGGGGCTCTGTGATTGCAGGCAGGGGCTGACTGTTTTGCCAAATCCTGCTCCTGTGCATTTGGGCATGTACTTTGTGGGAGCTGGCAGGTCCCAGCTGGCTTTGCTGGTGCCAGGACCACCAAGGCGTTGGATGCAGAGACACCTGCACCGTGGTCCACCTTTGCAGGACAGGCAGGAGAGCTGAGCAAATGGGACATAGCACCAGCTTTACAGCTCCTGTCCCCACTGCTCAGGCTGTCAGGGTGTCCGACTAGACAAGTTTCTTCAGCTCCTGTCTGCCCTTTATCTCCAGCTGCTTGTGTTGATACCATTCCAGGCTGTGTCTGAGCTTTCTCCATA
The DNA here is from genome assembly GCF_003343035.1 of Apteryx rowi. Classification (NCBI taxonomy): domain Eukaryota; kingdom Metazoa; phylum Chordata; class Aves; order Apterygiformes; family Apterygidae; genus Apteryx; species Apteryx rowi. The sequence continues at coordinate 183,452 of NW_020451306.1, forward strand.
YGGCAGCAACCTCCAGCTGTTTGACTTATCAAATCTGCTGAAATTTAACCTTGAGCSTCCAGTGAGTGCAGGCTAATATCCTGCTGTCCAGGTCTGATMCCTACAGCCAGCACTTTTCAATCAGTGTGGTCTCTGCCGGGTCATGTTTATTACACTGCTGCTTAATGACCAGTTTGGGGCAGTATCTTATTGTGTTGATCGTGTACGAACAGACAGACCCTCCTGGCTAAACAGTGTAAGCAGAGAAGRCAGAGATGATGAGGTGGGGAGAGAAAAGTCTTCACGGAGTGAGCAATTGCAAGAACCACTGGGTCATGGCTGATGTTTCTGCCACACAGCCTGGTCCTTGCTGTCGTGGTCTGGTTTCTCTCTCCAGTTTGGTTGTGTAGGGAAGGGGGAGATACAAAGTGGGTCTGAGGGCTGGTGATATCTCCTCTGATAAGAGCTGCCAGCTGAGGGGGGTGAAGAGGCCTTATCTATTTGTCTGATGCAGAGTTTGGCTGATGCACTCATCAGGGCTCGTTAGAATGGAGAGAGGGTCCACCAAACCCCTCTGATGGGCACGACTCCTGGAAAAAAAAAAAGAGCCATAAAAACCTCGTTCCCTTTCCCTGCCCTCAACTCCCCAGTAAAAAGCAATGATTAAAATGTCCTATTTAATTTAACCATGAATAATTGACTGGTAACCTGCAACCAGATCTTTAACTAGAAGCAGGCTGGTAGAGAGCCTGCTTCCACCTCCCTGTGCACACATGTGCCTCAGAATCYRTCTGACTCTCCCTGMTCACTTCATGGAGATCCACATGGGTGAAACCCTGAAGAGCAAAACTAAGTGCTTCTGTGAGCAGCAAACAAAACAGTGKACGTGCACTTCACCRCCAACTGAAGATGATCCATCTGCTCAACCACATATTAGACACCAGAGAATCCCAAAGGGAGAGCACCAGGGAAGGCTGTGTGGATACCCTGGTGTCTAATACAGGGTTAGGCTTGTTTGGCAGGGAACRCAGTCAAGGTGCTCTGTCCTCCACCCCTAAAGTTGTGGGAACCCGCTCTCGACTCTTCTGTCGAATTTGGTTGCAATTCAAGTGTTTTGGAGGGGAACAGGGCAGACAGTCCTCTGGCAGCCTCCTCCCTGGTGGCTCGATTCTTCAGGCTAAACTTAGGTTTTTGCAAAGGAGGAGGCTCTCACAGCCTGTGTTGGCATCTCAGGTTCTCRGTCCCTAATGTAATATTCATGCAAGGACGGTGTCAGCTCTCAGCCAGCTCTGGCTTCCCATCTGCRCTCTCCGGGTTGCTACCGCCACTTCCCTCTTAGTTTTAGCCTTGCCGGAGTGGTGGAGGGGGGCAAAGGGAAGGGGAGGGGTTGGCACGACGTCCGTTTAACGCTGCAAAGACCCTGCTGTACGTGGAGAGGATACTTGGCCCGGGTCCCTGTCCCTCTTCGRCCCCGACCTGCACGTGGGTCGCCTCCTCCCCGTGGACACGGGCCGTGCCGGGATGGCCGCCCCACCTTAGACGTGCCGCTTGGAGGCTCTCCTGTCTCGACCGAGCTCCTCCGGCGTCTCCTGGGGAAAGCCGGGTCCTGGACTGCCAGCTGGTGAAGGTAGTACCCCGAGGGCTGGGAGCTGGGAAGGGCCATGTCAGTGCTCAACTGGATCGGAAAAAGCGACAGATGGAGCTTGGAAAGGGGCTGGGGGAAGGAAGGGGAGCCGCCGGGATGGGTTACCTGGGCATCTGCCTCTGCAGGGTTGCATTTTCCTCCACGGCAGCTCTAAGGAGCTCTGCAGGGTCCTGGGGCTTCTCCCTTCTTTCTCCTCCTCTTGCTTCTTCCCTTCTCCTTGGCACTTGGAAATTACACTGCTGAAGTCTGCTTTCTTCTTCTTTGCCAAAGTCAGCTGTTTCCTAGATATTTGCCTCCTCAGAGCTCCAGTCCTCTGAAATAATAACTGTAAGGCCAGTGATAAAGGAAGGAGGCAGTGCCAGATTTTGTTATTGGGGCTGAGATGAGCAGCGGAGAGATGTGGCTGGGGTGCAGGCATGAGGACAGCACCCGAAATTTTATGCCATGGAGGGACCTTGTTACCCTCTGGATTCTGCTCTCCAAAGCCAGCTAAGAGCTGAGGCTCATCTTGTGGATGTGCTAGAGACTATCAGGCTATTTCCCGTTTCCTGAGGTGCCTTTTGCAGTAAAACTGTCTTTGAGGAAATGTCAGAGGTTCCTGCAGCACTTATTGACTAAGGCTCAGCTGACAGCGAGGGGTCATGGCCCAGGGATGGGAGGGGGGGGTGAGCACCAGCTTCCACATCCATCCCTCCGGAAGAGGCTGGGATGGGCTGGTCCTGCCGGGATGGGTTTCTGTGCAAGCACCTCGGACCAAGTGCTTGATCCCAGCCTGGTTCCACAGGGCCCAAAACAACACGCTCAGTTTTAAGGGTGCACATCATCATTTTGCTGATGGGGGCATCAGACCCATCCGGTGCTAACCGGGACCCAGTATACCCCCAGTGTCTTTGCAAGGTCCTGGTGGGGGACCAGCACTACTGGTGTCTTTCCTGCAGAGTCCTCCTGGCACCATCACCCGTACCGGTGGCTCTTGTGCTTTGTTTTATTTCCCGAGGAAACTCAGTGATTCCTGGCACAGCTACAGTGATTTAACCATCTGCAGGCAAATCTCCTTCATGCTGCTCCTGGGTTTGGCAGGATTTTTTTTTTTCCCCTCTCTTTTTAAGAAAGTAACTGAAAAGAAAGGAATCACCCCTGGAGGTGCAGTGTCTCACCAAGGAGCCGTTTGTCCGTTGGATTTCCTCTGGTCGCTGTAAGGAGACTTGGTGGTGGAGAATGGTCTCAGGGCAGAATTTCACAGCCTGAGCTGTGAACAGCATGTGTTCGTAAAAAGGAGTTTGCAAGTGGCTTAACGGTGCTACTGCCTCCATAGCACCTCAAGGCAGATGTTCCCTGGCAGTGTTAGAGATACAGAAATCTACTCATTGTCTTTACTCTTTCTGTCCATTGAGAAACTGCCCTTTCATAGACCTTATTTGTAAAGTGAATTAATCACAGCTTCCAGAGACCCCCCTGAGGCCTGAGCATTGCTTTAGTCCCAATTAAATCTCAGCTATAAAAAGTTCCTGTACCTTATATTGGTCTTTCTGCCCCAATTCACTTCCCCCCTCCCTTGATGAATACATTATCCTACTATTCCCTTGAATTTTCTTCTCATTTTCTCTGGCTGTGTCAGCAGCCTTCAAACTTCCAGCTGTTATTTAACACATACATTAGGCTGGCTGCAAAGCCAGAACTTCTTTGCTTTGTGAAAACATGGCCAGACTTTGTTGTTTGGTCCCAATCAGCTGTGAACAAAGCTGAGATTTGGGGGATCCTGAAGTTTCAGAGCTGTCACCTGGCACATGGGCAATGCAGCTCAATCTCGGCTATATCCAGAGCAGGTCCCAAGCACTGGCCCCCCTGTCCTGTTAACCAGGTTGGAAGGGAGGTCCTCTTTGCTTTTAACCTGGCCTGAGAATAGGTCCATCAAACCTGATGGGTTTCTACAAGGTGCATCAATTTCAGCTAATGGGAATTTTTCACCCCCCCAAATTCCCTGTCAGCTTTATCACCTTTGGCTTTTGGGACAGTCACAAACTATTTAATTCAAGTAACTCTCCAGCTCTTTAYTCTTTAATAATAGAGTGGGGATATGCCATGGTTTGACTTATGTTTCTTGCTGGTTTCAGTTTTGTAGAGGTTGTGGAGGTTTTTTCCTAGTGAGGTTTTCAGCTGAATCTTCAAGCTAAAAATCCACATTGCATCCAGAAATAGTAACTTTCACCAGTGTAACCCAGAAGTTCTCATCTCTTTGCATCAGCAACATAGAGTTATATCTAAATAACAACGAATAATCTCCCCAAAATATTTGGAAGTTTGTTATTGTCTTTAATAATCTCTGCCTGTTTATTAGATCTGCATTYGAGAGCAATCCAGTTTGCAGTGCAGAAATCGCATCATTTACTGAATTCTGTGTTTTGTACTGCACTACGTGCAGGCTAGAGGATTGCTCTGTGAAGCTGGTACTGTAACAGAACAAACCAGASACTAGATCTTAAGCTCATCTAAATTATCCCAGTTCATGAGGCTGTGATGAGCTAAGAAAATACCCCAGGATATATCTATTTGAATAGCAATTTGAACATCTGCTTGTTTCTTYACTGGACTGGACAAAGTTTAAATGAACATTAGTATCAGGTGAATTCTGAGCTCCAGAAGCCAAAGCATTTATGTCAGACACCTGAGATACTTCTGTCAAAATGGGGAACATAAAAAAATACCATATAACCTRTGAGTCCAGGCTTTCAATGCACTTGTGATTTCATGAACTAAATTCTGAGCTGGAATAATCATCCTAGCTCCACTGAAGCATTTGAAGATAAGACAAGTTATACTTCTTAAACTTGGCTTAAGGTGGTGAGTATTTTCAGGAAGGGACTAGCAAGCAATTAGCCCACCATTATTTTATCAGCCCGTTAGCCCAAACTGTTCCCTGTGAATTGGCCACAGCCCATAGAAGTAATGGGGGAACTAAGCACAGGTCCCATGCAGGCAAGACGTAGCTGATGTTTGTGACCTCTGCCTGGGGATGTCCCAACCCTCTTGACCTGGTGCTGGTGAGAAGTRCATTGGATGGGGAAAAATCATTTTGCTGTAATGGTCAGTTTGGGAAATTTTAGGATCTCCATAGACTTGTTGATGATCTCACCAAAGAGCTTACTGGTTTTTGACAGGAAGGTGGTAGGGGGGAGGTGATTAGAATTTTTGATTTTTAACAAAATTACTATTTTAGGTAACTGCCAGGGGGAGCAATCACATGAACAGGTCAAGACAGAATGACAAGGCTGTGAGCAGCAGGGGAAAGAGGAGATGGACCTGCAGGCCTGGGGCAGCAGAAGGTGCAACAGTTCATTGGTGGAAAAGACTGTGCTCCAGCCCTGTATACTAACACAGCTTTGGGGTATTCCCCGAGGGGAGAAAAAAAAAAAAAGGGACCCAAGACTCAAAGGCAGTGCATTTAGCTGAGATATTGGCTTTGCCTTAAGGCATGTTAGCCCTTGTTTGCAGTAGTCCCTGCTTTCAGCTGATATTTCCAGTCTTGTTTTGAGCTGGAAAAGCAGAGGGGAACCTCGTGAAGTTCAGTGAAGGGAAGTGCAGAGTCCTGCACCTAGGGAGGAATAACCCATGCACTGGTACAGGCTGGGGGATGACCTGCTGGCAAGCAGCTCTGCGGAGAAGGAGCTGGGGGTCCTGGTGGACACCAAGTTGACCATGAGCCAGCAATGTGCCCTTGTGGGCAAGGTGGCCAGTGGTATCCTGGGTTGCATTAGGCAGAGCATTGCCAGCAGGTGGAGGGAGGCGATCCTCCCCCTCTGCTCAGCCCTGGGGAGGCCACATCTGGAGGACTGTGTCCAGTGCTGGGCTCCCCAATACAAGAAAGATGTGAATCTCCTGGAGCGAGTGTAGCAGAGGGCTACTAAGACAACTGAGGGACTGGAGCATCTCTCCTATGAGGAAAGGCTGAGAGAGCTGGGCCTCTTCARCCTGMAGAAGAGAAGACTGAGGGGGGCATCTTAYCAAYGTGTATRAGTATCTGAAGGGAGRGTGTAGAGAGCATGGGGCCAGACTCTTCTCAGTGATGCCCACCRATAGGACGAGAGGCAATGGGCACAAACTGAAACACAGGAAGTTCCACCTGAACAYAMGSWAAMACTTCTTTMCTGTGARGGTGACTGARCACTGGAACAGGTTGCCCAGAGAGGTTGTGGAGTCTCCATCCTTGGAGATATTTGAAAGCTGTCTGGACACAATCCTGTGCAACGTGCTCTAGGTGACCCTGCTTGAGGAGGGGGGATGGACTAGGTGATCTCCAGAGGTCCCTTCTAACCTCAACCGTTCTGTGATTCTGTGAAACCTCCTGTTCTCACCCCTGCATCCCAGACAACAGCACTATAAATAGAGGATTCAATGAGTTCTTTTCCACATCTTCTTCCAGAGCTGGGAAAGGAGTTTTTTCAGCCATGAAGCTTGGCAAGACGCGTCCGTCAAAGGATGATCATCGGAAGCAAGGTAGGTGCTGGGAGGAGGTTGTTCCCTGATCCAGTACTGCTTTTCCAGGAAAGCCCCTGGTCCATGGGGATGAAACGCMATAAGTGGCTCACATCAACACCGTCAGTAACTCAAGGATTAGACAGGGAGCATTTGATGCACAGGATGAGAGCTGGAGAGAGGATCTCCATGGGGGAACTGGGAAGCAGGGATAGATGGAGAGAGTCTCCCACTGAAGGCTTTGCCAGATATCATCCACCTTGTGAGATCATGGTGAAATCTGGAAGTCAGGTGAGCAGCTTCTGGCTTATTTTAAGGATTACTTGCAAATGTAACAGCAAAAAGTATGATTTAGTCCTTTCATCGTTTCTCTGTGGTGCATGGAGACCTGCATGAATAGCATGGCAGCAGCACAGCAAGAGGTAGGGCTCCGTTGCTGCAATGCTGTCTGTTCCAAGGGCTTAATACCTGCAACAGTGCTGAAATGGGACACCTTTCTGGGAATGCAGAAGAAGGTTAGTGATCGGAAATTTGTTGTTTCCATTCGGATCAAATTATTATGTTTCAGTGACAAAGAAATTGGGGAATGCCTTTTTGTGGAGGAAGACAACATGTYGCTTTAGATATTCTTCCTGGGCAAATCTTTGTTGTTTTTCAGCCATCTTTTAAGACAGGAAAGGAGGAATTTGGCCTGAGACACCAGTGCAGGTAGAGACACCAGTATGTAGRGGTATAATACTGAAACCTTGGTAGTCTCCCTGCTCTCCCCAGTGCCAGGACATTCATCTTGTGTGTAAGACTTCACATAAGGCAATGAGGAAAGCAGCTAGGATGCAAAGGCGTGAACAGGTTGCACTTTCAGATAGCGGAATACATTCATAGATGTAGATTTACCAGTGTTTGGGGAATGGTTGCAACAGCTGTTATATTGTATGATGTGCTCATTGCCTCACAGCTGTGTGTCTCCTTCTTTCATCTTCCCCCTCCAAAAGATCAGGGGATAGTCCTCCCAGCATCCCTCTTGAGTGGTCATCTGCTTTCCTTCTGCCATCCCAGGCAGATTGCCAGTTYTGCTCATGTCAAACAGATCCATTGAATCACTGAAAGCAGAACTGGGAGGGTGCTAGTCTGTTTGCCCACCCACACATGGTGAGATTGAATCTGCTTAGGTCCTTCTTAAAAAATTCCACTGAAGATGAGGACACTTTTTCCACACACAACTTGCAGCAGCGCCTCTCTCTACCTGAACGGAAAGCATTTCCTGACATCCAGCCTAGATCCCCCTCACTTCAGCTGAAGTYCAGGGTTATTTCTGTATTATCTCACAAAACCAGGTCAGACTATGGTGAGAAACCTGATTTCTGCTCTCCTGGAGCAAGCTAAGAGCTTGTCTTGGATTAACCAAGAGACAGGAAACCTGTTTCCCAAAAGTGATGTCTGTGCTGTATGAGTGGCGTTGGTACTATCCTCCCCTGTGCCAACAAAACAAACCAGTGACCCAAAAGCAGCTCCCCACCTTTCTCCATCCTCAGCATTGCATCAAAGAAAGAAACTATCACTATTTTGCAGATTGCTTCAAGGTGTGGTGATTAGTTGACAAGATGCAAAGGCAGGAGGGGTGAACATTACATGCCCGTGGCTAGAACACAAGGAAATGCAGTAGCTCAGCACCTTCTCTCAATAYGAGCACAGACTGGTGGCCAACTCAGCCATGTTTCTCTGTGCCCCATGGGACCTGGGGTCTTAACCCTCCCCTGCAGCAAGCTTCCTTCTTGGAAAATGACCCCTTTCTCCTGTTCTTGCAGACYCCTCTACCGTGAAGCTGGACAGTTGTTGGGCTTTGCAACCGCCATTCTGGAGCTGCAGCATGTGTTCAAATGCTCTGTTACCTCTTGAAGTCTGCATTGTTCATTTGTCAGATTTCAGTTTTCCAAAGCTTATGGCCTTCATAAAACTGTGTGCTGGCACCCTGCACAGGTGGAATAATGTGTCACACTATGCAAACCTCTTTTTTTAATCTATTTTAAACCAGGTTGTCTGTGACCCGACCTGGTGACCATTGTTCTTTGTATTATCAAGTGAGGTTGATAGGAYGTATTGGTTACCTTTCTCCGAGTCTTTAATTATTCACAGAGTGGAAACAGTAAGAGACATTCTTTTGTCTGTGTGCCTTTATGCAGAYGAACCTGCTGTTTTGGAAGCAGAAGACCTGGACCGAAAAGCCATGAGACTAGGAGGTGGACTGGACCCGGACACAATCTCCTTGGCTTCCGTCACAGCTGTAACCACCAATGTCTCCAATAAGAGGTGAGGGCCAGATGCAAGCTTGTGCAAGCCAGGTGATGGCAAACTCACAGACATGTCTGCACCCCAGAGCCACATGTCCCCTGAGGTGGGATATGTTGGAAATCACTTTGCCCCGTGGAACAATTTTCAGAAACACCTGAACAAAGAACACTAATTTTCAGTGACGTTTCACAGCCCCTGGAGTTTATATTCCTCAGATTCACTGAAAGGAGTAACCCTGGAAAATGCTCTGTCACAGTTTGCAGCAAGTTCATCTGTTGTTTGACTCAGGGTTTCTTCTGCCCTTTTGAAGGTCCAAGCCTGACATCAAAATGGAGCCAAGTGCTGGGAGGCCRATGGATTACCAGGTAGGACACAACGCTGTGCTCCCAACCTCAGCTAAGAGGGTTCAGAGCCTAGAGAGGGACTGCTTCACAGGGAGCATTTATGGGGAGGAAGAGGCAGGTTGAGAGCTTTTCTTTCACACTTTCTTGGACCACAACTATCAGCAGAGTAGTTACCTGAGGAGCTGAATCTCCTAGTTGAAGCATTTGTCACTATTTGCCTATGGGACAGCTCTGGGACTAGGAGGAAGGACCAGCAGTCASTTGAGCAGACCTGGGCTTGTTGGAGTCCCACGAGGCTGCGCCTCCTCCCCATGCAGAAGGTTACGGACCTTGGCGCGGCGTTGTTGGGGGCGAGTCCACCATAGGTTTCAATGCGCTGCACTCACAAAAGCAACTCGCAATTCCTTTATTAAGTCTGAAGGCTGGTTCACATTTGCACGACTGTTTCAGGGACAGTTCCTGTGGGAGGATGACTTTCAAAAAGCTGGTATTTACATGGCAGAGCGATAAGCTATTTATTAAGTCATTAACTGGGTTTGCTGTCTGTTGTGACAAGCCCAGAAAGCCCAGATTAATCTGTGGTTGAAGCAGGCTATCTCCAACACAGTTCTCTTAATTTCCAAGGGCTTTCAGTACATGTTTTAGTGYGCAAGATTGATGCGGCCTGGCTGGCAGTACTCACTGGATTTCCTCTGGTAGGTTGGTGCCCGGCTGCTGTTATCTTGTTCAAAGGTGCTTTCTTCCTGTCATTTTAATCTAGACTTAGATAAACTACACATTGAGTTTCTCAGGGTTCATATGATACATGTTGCTCCCTTTTTCTTTTACTACTTGGTGCCAACGTGATTCATAAATTGACTCCTCCTCTCATTTTCACCAAGTCGTGCTGATTCAGCAGCCGTTCAGTTTTATGTCCTTGCGTGTCAGCATTGTAGCACATTCTTAGGGATATCTGGGAACAATGCAAATAATGATTTTTATTAGAGATTTTTTGTAGACCATTTGCAGCATCCACTTTTGAATCCCRCGAGAGACCAAATGACATCAGAAGATGCAGTAGAGCAGTACGTGGAAGAGGTTTAATCATACACATAAAAAGCCTGAAGCAAGTTGCGAGGATAGCAGGGAGTGAGTGTACCTGGTTCAAGAACAGTATAACCAGAATGTAAAGAGGAGGGGGGAGGYGCAAGATAAATTACAAGCAAGAGATGGAAAGAACAAAAGGTCCAGTTAATTGGCCAGTGCAAACAGGAGGATCGCAAGGCTGGTCTTCATAGGGAATGGCTAATTTCTGAAGTATAACAGGATTTGCAAAGAGTGGCTGGTTCATGAACAGGGTGCTTGCTTGGCAGACCTTCACATCTCTGCTTTCCTTTAACAACTGGCTTTTGTGGAACACTTAAAAATTTGAGGAAATAACTTTATCTTGCAGGCCCTATCACTGGGAAACCTCAAGAAAATGCYTTGGTCTCTGGCAGCAGTGGGGATGGAAGGATGGGTCAGAGTGAACTGTTAATGAAGGATGCTGCCCACAAAGTGATTTAGAGGAGTCGGTATAGGTAGGGGCAGGGATAGAGACGAGGTCTTGGAGGAGAGAGATTTGCCTCCTCAGAAGGAATCTAGAGGTGTTCACTGTTTGCTGCACTTTAGATGAGGAACAAAATTGAGCTGGGTTCATTAAGCCGGTGCAGCTTTGGGTGAGGGATAGGAAGTTGCGTTTGCAGCTCAGSTCCTCTGCAGTAAGTCAGTTTGTGCAGCGACAAATGCCAGGTGGTCTTGTCCTCTTCCTTAGAGGGCTCAGCTGCCTTTTATCAGCCTCCCTCTATGAGCAGTTTACCCTTTGTATTTTTTTAGCAGAAGCAAGTTAAGCCAGTTAGGACATCAGCAGCAGAGCCTCAGCTCCTGCAGTTTAGCTAAACCAGTTCAACTTTGCGCCTTATGTGCTCTCAGAGCAGAAGACCTATCTGAATGGGTAGGGATGCCCTGATGCTCCCGCCTCCCATGCCATGCCGCAGCTCACTCAGGCTTGTAAGACCAGCCCTGTCCCTTTTGTGTGATGAGGAGACACCGCTCAGCTGTCACCCCAGTGCTGAAAGCTCCTTGGAGAGGAGAGCCAGGTGGAGACATGGGTTAGGGCAGCCAAGGTGGAGGTCCATGAATCTCTCTCTCCAGGTCAGCATAACAATCATCGAGGCACGGCAGCTGGTTGGGCTCAACATGGACCCCGTGGTCTGCGTGGAGGTTGGAGATGAAAAGAAATACACGTCCATGAAGGAATCAACTAATTGCCCTTACTACAACGAGGTGAGCTGGGTCTTTTCTGGGGTGCTGCTCCAGGCTCACTGCTCCTCAGGGCCTACATCGCTGTTACTCAAATAAATGTAATTTGTTGTCATTTGTTTTTTTTTCTTCTGTCACCTTTTTCTAGAGTAAGATGAAATCTCAAACCATGCAGATGGAGAGATGAAGCCTTTGCCCTCCAGTACTTTACAAAATGGTTTTWAAAAAAAAAAAATACACTCCCTTGATCAGTGTCAAATTAAATGAGCCTGTGCCCACTTTCTCAGTTTTTCCAAGAAGTTAATGCTTTCTTCTGGTTTCTCAGACTACTGATGCTGTCAGTTGTTGAGCTGACATGGCTCTCTCTCCAGCTGTGACGTGAGCTGCAGACACGTCTCTGTTGGTGGGGTGTGAACCATAACATTATCTTTCAATCCAAAAGGAGCCCATGCCTCCTTTCCTGCTTTCACACATGCCCTTTCTCTTTCAGTACTTCGTCTTCGATTTCCACGTTCCCCCAGATGTCATGTTTGATAAGATCATCAAGCTGTCTGTAAGTGAGCACGGTTGTGTTGTCCTTTTCACTGGGCTTTGGTGGAAACCAACACATTTTGCTTATGTTTTGGGATGGATTTAAGACCCTTGATGTGAGACCCCTGACAGGAGCTGAGGTGCTCAGTCCCCCTCTCTCAGACTTCACGTCCTACAAACCTCATCTCCTTTGCAGACCCCCTGATCCCTCTCTCCGTCACTGTCCTTATTGCTGCAGCCACACAGCTCCACTCACATTCCCTATCTTCTTCTGTGGCTGATCTCTGGTATTTCAGAGCTAGGCAAAACTAAACCTGTCTAAGGATGTATTTAGGCTTGGGGAGAAGCAAGACCTTCCTGAGCCTGCCAGTGGATTCCCTGAAGCATGAGACTGGCTATAGCCATTGAGGAAATTCAGAACTGCAAATAATGAGAGCAAAGCAGACACTCCAGCTCTCCCCAGAGCCGCAAAGGAAGACTAGGAATAAGATTCATAGATTCACAGACCAAAGCAGGCTAGTTAGGAGTATCCACATCTATTCCATGCACAGTCTGGCTGTGTAATTTCTCCCAGGAAGGGAATTAAAGCATAGATTTCAAGCATCTTTGAGACACTTCCTTCAGGAAAATATCCCAGTGTTTGCAGTGAAACTGCATCTTGTTTCAAATATGATTTTTTTTTTTACATTTTTTTTCTATTGAATCCAAGTATACACTTGCTTGCAAGACTGCTAAACAAGAGCTGCCAACCCCACTGTGCCTCATAATGTGATATTATCTCCTGCACAAACCAAGCAAAATGCATCAAATCCTTTAATGTTTGACACTGAGCGCTTCTAGAAACAGCCCTACCCCTCCCAGTAAGGCTGGGCACAGAAAAAAATAAAAAAACAAAAAACCTCTGACTTGTTTTTCTCCCTCAATTTCCAGGTGATCCACTCAAAAAATCTCTTGCGCAGTGGGACTTTGGTAGGCTCCTTCAAGATGGATGTTGGAACTGTTTACACCCAGCCTGGTATGTAACCACAATTTGCAACTGGTCATATATGCCTACCCACACCATCAAGTAAGTGTCTTTGCAAGGTAGCCAGGCAGTCACTAGTTTCCTTGGGTGACACTTAGTTAACCTAATTTTAGTATCCTCGACATAAGCACATCATCTAGGCTCCTTCTGCAGCCAGAAAAGAGCCATCAGCACCTCCAGAATACCATTTGCCAGTCTTTCTCTGTTGACCCCTGAAGAAGCTTGGATGTCTTTCTTAGGCAAGATATTGACCTTTCAGCTAGCTGAAAGTCGTGGGCTGGATCTTGCCCTCTGTGGCTGGCATTTAAACCAAGACAGGAAGATGCCCAGTGTGCAAAGAAAGAGGTTAATTAGAGTTGCTGTGAGAATGTCGTGTTGTTCACTGATGATAAAGCCTGCCTCGACTTAGCACAGATGGACCCAACGAGTGCTAATAAAATCCGTTGTGCTATCGTGGGCTTTGTTTATAGCACATCTGTTTCAGGGAAGCCTGTTTTATAGAACCATAAAAGAAATGTGAAAGCTTTTGGCATCCTGTGCTTGGCRTGCGCAGCAAGAGCTGGTGTGGTTGGGATTAGTTCCGAGAATGGTATAAAAGAGGTACAGAAGGGTCTCTGGAGAGGTCGTTCAGTCAGTACCCTTGCTCCCGGGAAGGATCAGCCCTCCTCCCTGACAGCCTCTCCAGTGCACTTCTGCCTGAAAAGCTCAGTCACTTAATCAGTGAATCATACTGGACCTGTCTGGGAGGCTGATGAAGCAAACACATATCCAAGAGACTAAGAAATGCCTGTTTTGTACAGAACAGCATTGCTCCTTGGAGGGCCCAGCGCTTGCAGCACGCCAGAATAAGGAACACCTGAAACTTCGCTTTAGAAAAGATACCTCCAAAATCACTGGGATTTTATCTTTGCTTATGCATCAGGCCTTTTGCAGCACTGTGCCCTTATGAAGAGTCCTGAGACCTAGGGTGCAAATGAAGCCTCCAGAGTTTCCATTTCAGGGATGCTCAGCAAATGATGCTGGAAGGGATCTTAAGAGAGCATCTAGTCTGGCCCACTCCACAGAAGGATCAAATCTTTCTCACACATCCARGAGGCACACTAGGCCTTAAAAATGTCCAGTGATGGAAACTCCACCCCTCTACAGACAGTTTGTCCCATTGCTTCTCTGTCTTCAACATGAGGCAGATTTTTTCCAATGAATTTTTCAGGGGATTCTGTCTGGAATTCCTCACACCTGAAGATGTCTCTTATGCATACATGCAGGCTTCCCCACTCAAGTGGACAGAAGTTTCCAGCCCTCACAGTAATTCCTGTAATTCTGATAAATGGCTGTCTTGTTCTATGGCTTTCAGAGCACCAGTTCTACCACAAATGGGCCATCCTTTCTGACCCTGAGGACCTCAGTGCTGGATTGAAAGGCTACCTGAAGTGTGACATTGCTGTGGTAGGGAAAGGGGACAACATCAAGACACCACACAAAGCCAATGAGACGGATGAGGATGATATTGAGGGGTAAGGTTTTATAGAGCCAGTTTCATATAACCTTCCTTGGGAATGAGCTATGAGCTTTTCATGTCTCTTTATTTTGAATTATTCAATGAGGACAGCATCCCTTCCAGATTAGGCTGACAGCCCCTCTAATACCCATACTTACCTTGTGCAGTGAAATCAGAAGTGCCAAACAGGTTGCTTCTCAGAGAGAATAATTGATGGATTACTGGTGCAAATCCTGGTCACATCAATACAGATCAGTCATTTATATCAGTTCAGATCATCTGCTGCTGGTTGTTCACTTCTCTATACYGGCACCAGCCTGATGTGAACCAAGATGATGTCCGCACTGCTTAACTAATGCTCCTGTTGGCCCTTGGATGGGAACCACAGGAGAGTGAAGGGAAAACGGGATATGATGGATGGGGGTCTCATTACCCACTGCCAGGACAGAGGGGAGAAGTTTGTGTAAGTGTTTCCCAGGTGGCATGAGTGGGCAGAGCTCTTCGACTCCCCAGAGCATCTAAAAGGCCATGCATGAAAAGTCAAGAGAGTTTAAAACTTAATCCCAGCCCTGAATGTTTCAAGCTAATTGAATATCTCCAAGTGCAATCACAGACTTTCAAGTGCATCTCTCAGCTTCTGTCCAAGTAGTTAGAAACTAAGCTCACACTAGTAGCAAAATGCTAGTGCAACCTTCTTGACTTGCTGGAGGCCAAAGTGCTTGAGGCAGCATCTGTACTATTTTGAACTATTGTTCCATGATGATATTATCCCACTTTATCACGGACAACTCCAGCAATTCCTCTAGAACTTTTGTTCACAGCATCCTCCATAGTTCTCAGGGAAGAGATAAGAAACAAAACCTGCCAAGAGAAGCCAAGATGGAGCTCAAATCTCCCCCAAACATAACCACCCCAGCTCCACTTATAGCTTGGTTTAAAAAAAAAAAAAAAAAGGCCCTTCTAACATCCCATTCATCTGGCCTGCTTTAGATGTCTAAACTAGGCTGAGATTAGTCTTCCCCTAGGTTCCACTACAGATAATGATTATATCCCTTTGGAAGGATGCAGGTTGTCTCTGGGGCACCTCAATGGGTTGCTATAAGATTTCCCTTATGAATCCACTGCTCCCCATCCTGAATCAGGAGGGTGGACAGAAACAGGACTGTGATAAAATATATGGCTGTAGAAATGGTTATCTTTCCACCTCCTCAYGACATGCGCTCCAAAAGTGGGGCAGCTTCTCCCCCTTCTGCAGGCCTCTCCTGACAAACCTGCATGGYCCAGCAGCTCTCTCCAGCCCTATTTGTTGATGTTGCAGGAACCTCCTCCTTCCAGATGGAGTTCCTCCAGAACGGCAATGGGCTCGTTTCTACATCAAGATCTATCGAGCTGAAGGACTGCCCCGTATGAACACTAGCATCATGGCCAATGTGAAGAAGGCTCTCATTGGGGAGAACAAGGATTTGGTGGACCCCTATGTGCAGGTGTTCTTTGCAGGGCAGAAGGTGAGTGAGCTGCTTGCTATACCACTGTGACATGATAACATGAGCAGGACCGGCTGTTAGGCAGGCTTGGGACCATGTGGCTGAAGATGGTCTCAGCTGTCCTGGCATGCAGATGCTGAACTGCATGACAAAGCTGCCTTGTTTGCCATGTACCACATTCCCTTCTCTTGTCCATACTATGAGGGGTTTGGAGCAGTCTCCAGTCAAGGAAAGGAGCTTGTTATTTGAGAGAGGAGAGTCACAAGCAGAACACATTTCGACAGTCATTAGCAAGGGAGGAGCTCAAGTCTGAAAGAAGGTGGGTGGCTTGTGAGCTCAGACCCTTGTGAAACATCTGCTTTCTCCTCCCACTTGGCAGGGGAAGACGTCCGTGCAGAAGAGCAGCTACGAGCCTCTCTGGAATGAGCAAATAGTCTTCACAGAAATGTTCCCCCCATTGTGCAAGAGGATAAAGATCCAGATYCGGGACTCTGACAAAGTCAATGATGTGGCCATTGGGACCCATTTCATTGATTTGCGGRAGATCTCTAATGAAGGAGACAAAGGTAAAGCTAATGTGGGGGGCTGACTGAGACACCTTTTTCATGGCAGAGAGACATCCCTTTGACAGAGAGTTAGCAAAATAGTCCCTGATCCTTCCCCACCCCTTGAGATAGCTGCTCCTTGCTTCCCAGTGGGAGAGACCCCTTCACTGCAGTGGTTTTCTGAGATCACTGGGCACCCGTTCCCTGAAAACCTTGCCCCATGACATGCCTCCAGTGAGATACTTGAAAGAAAAGATACCCAAGAACAACTGGCCCTTTCTAAAAATTCATGGCTGTGAATAGATGAATATCTGACAGGCTCCCATGTTCACATACACACGCACACAAACACATCAGCACACATGTGGGCAGGACCAATATAAAACTAGAGGGAGCCCTAGAAAKGTGACTAATGAAGGTTTCTCCTCTCTCTTGCGTCTCACATTGGGTGGCTTGCCCAATGGGATGCTTATCTCTGTCTTTGGCCTGGTGCGCTGCACAATCCCCTGCACTGCCATCACCACAAAAAACATCTCCATATRTGGTTGCAAGCATGTGTTTTCCATATGCATGCAAACACACACGTATGATCAAGCCTGTGCTACCATGCCAGCACCAGGAAAGTGATGCCATTCCATGAGCCAACCTGAACCCTGAGACAAAGACGTGCCCTCCTTCTTGCACATCCCCTTCACTACATGTGTGTCTGGTCTGCTGCAGGCTTCCTGCCTACTTTTGGCCCCGCATGGGTGAACATGTATGGCTCGACTCGGAACTACACCCTGATGGATGAGCACCAGGATCTGAACGAGGGTCTGGGTGAAGGTGTCTCCTTCCGGGCCAGGCTTTTGATGAGCCTTGCTGTGGAGATCTTGGACACCAGCAACCCAGAGATCAACAGCTCCACTGAAGTGCAAGTTGAGCAGGCCACATCAGTTGCCGACGTGAGTCTTCCCCGACCCTTCGGTTGCCAGTGACAAGTCTTGGGTGTTGCTATTAGTTTGCTCAGTCCTCTTGGTAATTACACCTGGTCTCACAGACTGAGGATTCCATTTAGTGCTGTGCTAAATGTGCTGGATCCTCCAGCACGACAGCAAATCTTGCAAGGATTTTTCAGATTTTATAGTCATTCAAAAAAAACAAACAAACATGCGGTGAGCCTAGACACCAGTTCAGACAGACACCTACCTCTTAGATGGCTCAAGCTGAGGGAGAGAAAACCCTCAGTCTCCCTGAAAACCCAGACAGTGGCATCTCCCCTTCATAGAGCCTGTGTGGGTGCTCAGGGTGCCAAATGTGGCCTTCTGGGCCTCCCTGCTCAGTGGCTTGTCCTCCTAAAGGTTCGTCTGGCTGACCTTAACCTTCCATCCTAATTCCCTGGGTTTCCTCCTGCAGAACTGTACTGGGAAAATGGAGGAATTCTTCCTCTTTGGAGCCTTCCTGGAAGCTACCATGATTGACAGGAAGATTGGTGACAAACCCATCAACTTTGAGGTCACAATAGGTTGGTTGTTTTCTGGGGATGTTGGTTTTGAAACATGCCTGACAGAGAATGCAGGATCCAAGGCCAATAGCAGGGTTTCTCCCCTCCCTTTGCATGCTAACACTTGACAGAGCGTCCAGGGCTCTCAGTTTAGGAAGAAAGTGGTGACTACTTTATTGGCACAAGCCACGTGTGTCTCCGGATCAACCCTTTGCTGTGTGATCTCCTCTCAGCGGTGGATCTGCTCCATCTCTCAGCTGAGAGAACCTGGCTTTGTGCCTCCTGAGGTTAACCACCAAAGGAAGGATGTATATTTCTAATGGCTTGGAAGGGGGCATGAGTAGGGGACAGATTTCTGTCATTAGTTTGCAATTCCTGGTCAGGGTTTCAGAAGGTTGAACTTCACTATCCCCCATGGTTCCTGCAGAGAAGGTTGCTCCCCAACCTGAATTAAAGCCAGGTGACTGAGTCCATTTAACCCCAATGATGTGAGTTACAGTCCTGTGACTTTTTTCCTGAGGTAACTATGGGAACCAAATCGATGGCATGACCAAACCTACCTTGYGGAAGAAGAAAGAGGGAGGGGATGGGGACGAGGAGGAGTCTGAGCTGCTCCAGAACTCAAGTGAGGAAGATGGTGATGAGGATGGAGAGCTGATCTCCATTTCCTCGTCTCAACCCATGAAACCCCTGGTCACAGACAGGTAAGTGTGCCCACCTGGCCACCAAAGGGCCACATTGCCGAGCATTGCAAGGGGAAAGTGAGGGCAGGGACATTGCAGCATTGTAATGAGGTAGGAGAGGTCTCTCTCCTGCCAGCAGTTGGGATACAGGTGGGGGGTGTGCTCCCTTGTCTTGCAGGAGAGGGAATTAGCATCTGGTTTCTGAAACAACTGTAGGATGATGGGAAACAAATTAGGGTTTAGAAACAGGCCCTTCTCTGAGAAGCAGACCCAAAAGCTCCTGGGTAGAGATACAACTCTTAATTCGTTGTCCGAAGGTGTTTCCATGTTTGCCAGGCATCTGAGCTCCCACCAGAGTCAGCAGAGATKAAGTCATTGCAGTCCCTGGAGCCTGGAGAGTCATTCAGCCGACCAGACCTAGGAGCAGCAGTGGGCACTAGATCTCTGCCCTGTGATGGGAGCTTAGATAACTGCTTGTAGAGACCCCGTCTTAGGTATTACAGTCTGACAGCTGAACACCCACCCCCATTTCCTACAGTCCTATGCACTGTTGTAGATTCTCTGATGTCTAATAAAGGTTGAATTCACCTCTCAGCCTACCCCACAGAGGGCCTCTCTCATCCACCTAGCCAGTTATGTGCACAGCACTTGTAGCTATCCACACCCTTARCACTCTACCCCTATAGAAAATTAGGGGAAAGTTAACCACAGATTCAAAAATCATTGGTTGGCATTAAAAAAGCAAATGCACTTCTGTACGTACAAGTTTCATACATCTAGAAAACCAACCTTAAAAAAAAGATCACTCCCTAGGACCCTTTGATGACACAGCAAATATGTGAATGCACAAACCCACTTCTGCATGTCAGGGAGGAAAGAGGAAAGGAGAGGTCTGGGCTTTGCATCTTTGATTTTTTTCTAGCTGCCTGACACGTAAAAACATCATGGAGACCATTTGGAGACTGGCAAAGTCTACCTAGAAATAAGGCATAGATTTCAGTAAAGAAGGTAATTTTTGCTGGGACAAGGTGCATTTTGCTTCCCTTGGGATCTTAAAAGCTAGACAAGGTCACAAACACAAACAGAGGGGAGGATGCAGAAACTGCTGGAGGAAGTTCRTGACAGTGGGTTAGGCAGGAGTTTAGGGTAAAAGTCTTAAAATCCTTTCAGTTTCTTTATTTGTAGCATCTCTCTTTTGGTCAGTCTGTATATCCCCATTCCCTCTAACTATTGGCATGCCTCATTCTCGTGTGTCGGAGAACCAGGATATGGGAAACTGGCTCCTCTTCCTGGGACTGCCAAAACTGCTGGTTTTCATTGAACAAATCACTTCTGTTCTGTCTGCCTCAGTTTCTCCACCGGTAGAATTGAGACAATTCTTTGTGATGTGCAGGTAGAAATTACCCGAAATTACCCTAAATTACAGATGATCCAGATGATAGCTACAAATGTGAATCTAACTGATGCTTTCTACCCCAAGCATCTGGAGCTTCAGAAGGCTTTTCAGAAAGCCCAGAATCGAGCAAGATCAGGGCACGTGTCTTGACATGTCTGGGCTGGGCTTCATCCACGGCCAAGATATGAATACAAAAGACTTGTACTCAGGAAAGCTAAACAGATTTAACCTAATGAGATGCACTTAAAGTGGATTATTTTAACTATTATACCATCAGATAGATGTTCCTAATCAAAATTAACAGAATGACTTAATTCAACTGGGAAATGAAGCAAATTAAATTGAATCAAGACTATCTGCATTCTAGATAAAACTGTCTACCTGGGGTTCCTGCACTTGTTAACCAACCCATCACAAAGGTGAAYGCAGAAGGGAGATGAAAAGCACAAATGTTTTACAGAGCGTATTCCCCTGGGCTCTGCTTTTCATACTCCATTATCAGAGYGCAGGGAGTCTCACACTCGACTGTGGGGCTCTGCTGACATCTTCTGGCTAGAAATAACCCAGATGGCTTCGCAAGATGAGTTGTAGCTGTTTTTTACCTAAGGGTGATCCCAAGTGCAACAGGATCTKCAGTGGCTTTATCTGGGGTGAATCCTAGCTCACAGAAGACGCTCAGACTGCTTTGGGCAGACCAGAAGCATGAACCTGTTCTCCAGGGCATGCCTGGCAGTCCAGCCTCTTCCTCCCCTTAGCTATACCATGACTATTATCTCTCCATGCCACCTCYGTCCCACAGGTGAATGGAAATCTGACAGTGCTGCAAATGCCAGGGGGTCTATAGGAAATGCTCCCCARCATTCAGCATAGGGTGTTAGTGCTTTGGTTTCACTTGGGCTCACTCATGGTTTCTGCCCRCGTGTGCTGTCACACTGGAGCACCTGGCCAATGCACACAGCCCCAACCCAATCTGGGCAGAGGCAAGGGTTAACCCAGGCAAGGCATCCCTGGGGGCATTTTGGATGGGCCTTAGATGGGAGGGGAGAGTTTACCCCAGCCATGACTGGCCCAGTTGCGGGCTTGTGCAGGGACAGGTCTGGTGCTAGGAATCACAGAATAATGGAGGTTGGAAGAGACCTCTGGAGGTCATCTAGTCCAAGTCCCCTGCTCAAGCAGGGTCACCTAGAGCAAGTTGCCCAAGACCATGCCCAGGCGGGTTTTGAATATCTCCAGGGAAGGAGGCTCCACAACCTCCCTGGGCAACCTGTTCAGTCACCCTCACAGTAAAGAAGTTTTTCCTTATGTTCAGATGGAACTTCCTGTGTTTCAGTTTGTGCCCATTGCCTTTCATCCTATTGCTGGGCACCATTGAGAAGAGTCTGGACCCATCCTCTCTACACCCTCCCTTCACATACTTAGACATGTTGTTAAGATGCCCCCTCAGTCTTCTCTTTTGCAGGCTGAACAGGCCCAGCTCTCTCAGCCCTTCCTCATATGAAAGATGCTCCAGTCCCTTAATCATGTTAGTAGCCCTCCGCTGGACTCRCTCCAGTAGCTCTTGTATTGGGGAGCCCAGCACTGGACACAGTACTCCAGATGCGGAAGGGTGCTAGGAGAGATGGTGTCCCTGTCCTTGAGCGTGCACTTCATATAAGCTACTTCCAGCCCCCTTTCTTCCTGGCCTGTGCTCACATATATCCGTTTCCCCATCACAGCACTCTCTAACATGCCAGGAGAGGTGGGGGACAGTGGCCTTTCCTGTCTGGGAGCGATCCTAGCACAGAGCATCCTTCTGCCTCCTGTTGCAGGAACTACTTCCACCTGCCATACTTTGAGAAGAAGCCCTGCATCTACATCAAGAGCTGGTGGCAAGACCAGCGCCGGAGGCTGTACAATGCCAACATCATGGACAAGATTGCAGACAAGCTGGTCAGTATGTGCTAGGGATGGAGCTGGCTTGCGGGATGGGACAGGCCGTAAGGCACATCCAGGCTCCCTGCATGCCTCTGCAGCTTGTCACAAAACAGGGACAAGCCATTGCAGAGAGCCTTTAGCAAACTCATGCCAGAAAGGAGGAAGCTTCCCAATACTAAACACTCCACAAATTGAATGGCCAAACCCCAGGAGTTTAATGAATTTTGGTGTGGGTCAGATCCAGAGGTCCCCACAGAAGGGAGAAGGAAGGTGGGGAGGCTTTGCCTCTCTGGACTCCTGGAGTGAACCACTTTTGTGGCAGAGCCTCCTCTGTAGTCTTAACTAATTTCTGAGGAGCCTTTGTGATGGCTCCAAGTGGAGAGGGTCACGATAAGCTTCCTAGCAAGAGATCTGCAAAGAGAAAGCTTGGCAGATCCAGCAGAGATGAGGTGAACCTTGCCTAACTAGTCTCTCAGGGGAGGTGGTGAAATTTGCATCAACTGGAGCCAGTTTCTCCCAGGCAAACGTGTCAGATTTGAGCTCTATGGCAGGAAAGCCTGGGGAAGAAGTAGATGTTTCCTATTGGCAGTGACAGGACTGCTCTCCATGGGGCAGCTCTGGTGCTAAACCTCACCCTGCTGCGGGGCTCTGCCCCACTGCCCCCTTCACCGCTTCCTCTCATTGCCATTCCAGGAGGAAGGCCTCAACGATGTGCAGGAAATGATCAAGACAGAGAAGCCGCACCCGGAGCGCCGGCTCCGAGGGGTCCTGGAGGAACTGAGCAGTGGGTGCTTGTGAGTAAAAGCTAGCAGAGGCTGCACACCGAAGACCTGTGCTCTCAGCTGGGCTATGGGCGAGGTCATGGGATTGAGAACATAAGCTTACCTTGCCTTATGCCATGAAATAATGAGCAAGCATTTTCTTGCCTTAGCACAACACCACACTGGCTGCCTTCTGGTTTGGAGCATGGGCAAGGTGGTACTCACATCTGCTTTCCAAAGACCCTCATCCAGTGATGAAAGCCACAAGGACTCAGTCTTGTGGCCTCCACAGACTGGTATCTGAGCGGTACCC
This sequence comes from Apteryx rowi, assembly GCF_003343035.1. Lineage (NCBI taxonomy): Eukaryota > Metazoa > Chordata > Aves > Apterygiformes > Apterygidae > Apteryx > Apteryx rowi. The sequence continues at coordinate 206,094 of NW_020451306.1, forward strand.
ACTCCTTATGCATGACTTTCAGCTCTGGGTGTAAATAGGTGACTTGGCCATGTTTGCAGAGCACACCGAAGGAACAAGGGCACTTCCCTCCAGCAAAGTGCCCTACTGCTAGCAAAGATCCAGCCTGCCAAGGCTGCTTGCAGAGAGCCAGCAGGCTTTCRCGGGATTCATGCTGATGATCTTTTCCATCAGGCGCTTCGTGACCTTGGCTGACAAGGACCAGCACCACTCTTCCCGCACGAGGCTGGATCGAGAAAGGCTCAAGTCCTGCATGAGGGAGCTAGTAAGTGTGGTTCAGCTGGAGAGGAAAGGGAGGAAGTTTCAGGAATGGGGTTGGACCCCGTCAATGCAATGGGGAAATTTGGTCCTTAGGGGTACTGATTTCCAGTCTCTGTGGATTGATGGTTTGAGGTTTATTTCTAAAGAGGGGAACTCAAGAGCACTTCTGGTCTTGCACAGGTCCCAGGTGACACCTGGGTCCACACCACTACCTCCCCTCCATCACACTCTGCTTTGCATTGGAAAGAAATCCAGGAGTGCAGACAAGGAGCTACACTATTGTCAAGGAGTTCAGGAGACCGGGAAGCAGGAATTTAGGGGACCCTGCAGAGCACAGCTGCTCCAGGGGTAGATATGCCCTAGACATTTGGAGCTGGTAACCCAACTCCTTGAAAAGAAGATGCACAAAGATCARGTGGCACAACCAAGGAACAACAGCTTCATTAGCCAGCTGCATACAACAGAGTGATGAACTTAACATGTGAAAGCCTCTGTGTTCCCTATTCCGAACTGCCAGATGATGATTTACAGTGGAGTCAGAGAAAGGGGAGAGACTATCCTCAACACAAGGCTTGAAGCCACCCCAAAATGCCATAAGCACAACTGACACCTCTCTGTCCTGTGGCACATCCTGCTGGGACAGAAATCTCTGCGCTGTGTCAAGGGCCCTTCCTATGTCCTGATGAGGTTAACAAATGGGTGTCAGAAGTACCATTACCTGGATGCACATGGCAGGACTAAGGCATTTGTCTCCTCACCATCCCTTCCCAAACACAGAGAGACCTGTCTGCTGCTTTTCCCTTCTCTATGCTCTGTTCTGCTCTCATTCACAATGTGTCCTGGGCTCCCTTTTAATCACAGGAGAACATGGGGCAGCAAGCCACGACTCTGCGGTCACAGGTGAAGAAGAACACCATGAAAGACAAGCTGAAGTTGGTGCAAAACTTCCTGCAGAAACTCCGGTTTTTGGCTGATGAGGTGAGTCGCTCTCCACATGGAGAGCACCTGTTAGCTGGGTCAGCTCATGGGCACAGCTCCTGGGATGGACACAGCATCCAGGATGGATGGAGGCCTCTTCACAAATCCTGCAGGCTTTATCCCAAAGCTCTCCAAAGAGCTACTTTAACAATTCTCTACCTGGCAAAGATCAGAGATGGCTGCATGCTGCTTACTTTAACACTGTGTAGACRTTTGCCACCTTCTGATGGTTTATCCCCTGGGGGATTGCACAGCCTTGCTATGGCTCAAGGCAGGCAAAACCCACCCTTTAGCTCAACTGCAAGAGGACTCAGTCTGTTACTGTCTGGGAAGGGCTCTTTAACTTATATTAATGCTGACCCATTCTAATCCAGTAGTGTATGGGCAAACCTGGAAGGCATGGGACAGTTTATGGACTGACTATGCAAAGCTGCCAGCTGGCCAAAAATATACGGGTGATTTACTCCAGGCCAGGGCCCTGCCTTGAGCCCTGGACCAGGCTGAGAAACTCCCTCCCCTACAAGYCAGGTCCCATCAAAACTGCTCCAGGGATGCCCTGTCCAGGGCTAACCCTGGCCTCACTTGGGCATGGGTTGGGACTGGGCATTTTGGCTTGTGCAGACAGTGTACCAGGATGGACAGCCATGCCTCAGTGGTTAGAAAGGGCGGAGATGCTGACAGGCCTCTTCATTGGTGTTCACAGCCCCAGCACACCATTCCCGACATCTTCATCTGGATGATGAGCAACAACAAACGCATCGCCTACGCCCGCATCCCTTCCAAGGACATCCTCTACTCTATTGTGGATGAGGAGATGGGCAAGGACTGCTCCAAAGTGAAGACTGTCTTCCTCAAGGTGCCTGCCCATCTTCTCTGGGGGAGCTGCAACTAAGAGGAGGGAGGTGGAGCAGAGACAGAATGGGAGGATGGGGGATGGAAATGGGAAAGTTGGGTACCAGATTTTGCTGGTGATTGAATATTAGGAAAAACAGACCTGTACTCTACCTGTAGTTGTGGAAGTTTGTTGCTAGAAAGTGTGAATCATTGGTCTTAGAGTCTGGTAGGTGACAAATGTCTGGAAGGAGAGAGGTGTCTTATCCAGTCTGCTAGGAAAGGAGATACTGGCTTAAAAAGAGGAAGTCAACATTCTGTGAAGAATATGATGCATGAGATAGAGTAGCGGACATGATCCAGAATGATGAGGGGTGGATCCCTGGGTTTAAGGAGCAGTGGCACAAGCTGAGGCACCAGAAGGAGGTGGGTGCTGCAAAAGGTTATCTGTCCAATCTGTAAGGCCTCCCCTATCTCCCTGTAAACTCTCTTGTCCCTTGTGCCCAGCTACCTGGGAAGAGGGGCTTTGGACCTGCAGGCTGGACAGTTCAAGCCAAGATGGAGATTTACTTGTGGCTGGGCCTCAACAAGCAGCGCAAAGACTTCCTGAGTGGCCTGCCCTGTGGCTTTGAGGAGAAGAAGACAGCCAGAGGCCAAAACCTGCCGTCCTTTCCACCTATCAGCCTCCTTTACACCAGTAAGAGGGCAGGATGTGGAGAAGGCAGGAGGGACCCTGGTTCAACACCACTCGGGCCAAGGGGCTTCCAGGAACTAAGGGGGAAATACTTCCAAGTGTCCCAATCTGAGGTCTCACATTGATCCCATGGGGAACCAGGGTGGGGGAAATGTGCACCCTTCTCCTTACCCCATTCGCTGCTGTCATTCTGCACATCATGAGCAGGACTCTGAGGAAGTCCATATCCATTCAGGGTCCACGCTTTGAGCCAATTTCCTTCATACACGCTGACCCTGAGCAAAAGTGAGCTTCTGAAACCTTACTCTCCATGGCTGAGCTCCAGGGATGCATACCAAGTTGTCTCACTTCCCTTCTTTTTGTCACAGAGAAGCAGGTGTTCCAGCTGCGAGCGCACATGTACCAGGCTAGGAGTTTGTTTGCTGCCGACAGTAGTGGTCTTTCAGATCCCTTTGCTCGAGTCTTCTTCATCACCCAGAGCCAATGCACCGAGGTAAACACTGTTTCCTGACCTGGAGAATGGACAGTCTCTGGGATTGAATGTGATACTTGTCCCATCAGCTGTCCATCTTGCTCCCCTGCCATGGGGCTGGGTCTCCTGACTACTGGTGAATCATGGTCCTGGGGTGGGAAAGTGGCCATAGCACTGGGATTTGACTCTTTGAAGAGGTCTTGTGCTCATAGGATCCCTGTTGGAAACCCCTTCCCCAGCTGCAGGCAAGTCCAACAGCCCTTTCACCCCATGTCCCCATGCACAAGCACACGGCCACCCTATGTCTGTGTGGCTGAGATTTCATCTATTTGGTGAGGAGAAACTGGACCATGCTGGAAGCAGGAGGTGTTTCTGTGCCTTCCCTTCCTGTGCTGAAGACTGCCAAGCTTTAGCAAGCTTCATAGAAGCTGGGAATGATTTGTGTGTGCCTKCCCACTGTTTTTTCCTGGAAGAGTCCAGGGAGATACGCTATGGCTCACTGGCCCACAGACCAAGCACCAGCCTGTGCTGGTGAATTGCAGCCTGTGACATGGCTCAGACAGGCCAGGGCTGTGGTCATTCACCAGAACTCATACCCATGGCTGCCCCTTTGCAGGGTACTATTTTGCCCTGATTTTACAGAAGGAAGGAAGCAGATTCTTAGCAGAGAAAATCAGAACATCAGACCCAGGGATGAACTCTGGAAGATGCAAGCATCTTCGGTCAAGATCTGCAAAGCAAATTAGACCTTTAACTCCCCTTCATTTGGATCAGGTTTCAGATCCTATTGTGGATCTGTCCCATCTCTTGCCCCATGAGCCATCAACTCTACACTCTGTTTATCACCAGGTGCCTTCACACTATGATGCAGTAAATATCTGCAAATCAAAGCTCTGCTTGGCGACGGCATTGATACCCAGTTGACTGCAGACTGCCACAGTGTACACATGTGCATCAGAGCTGCCTAAGTTCTCTTAATAAGCAATGGAGAGAAAAGGACCCTTAAATGGCAAATAACATTTAATCTATTTTAGCCATACACTTTAGGAAGAGAAAAATTGCACCATAAAGAGATTGCTTTCTCTCCACTACCTGTAAAGGAATCCTGGGGTGACTACCATGAAGTAGTGGAGCCTTTATGTTGTGGACATGTAATGTGACACAAGATAAATCCCCTCATATTTTCAAAGTAACCTCCCCCCTCCTCCCAGTACTGCAAATGTCCCTGTGCAGGAAAACTGAGATCAATGTCCTGTCTGCTCCCCTTGTTCAGACTCTTAGGCCCTGGCTGGTAATCCTAGCTGGAGTGGTAAATCCTGTTCCCATTCTTCCAGGTTCTCAATGAAACCCTTTGTCCAACCTGGGACCAGCTGCTGGTCTTTGACAACTTGGAGCTATACGGAGAAGCTCATGAGATGCGAGATGACCCTCCCATAATTGTCATTGAGATCTATGACCAGGACACAGTGGTAAGATGAATCTCAGCAGAGGAAAGCGTTTCTGATTCAGGCGCTGAGATCACTCATGGCAAGGCAGATGGCACAGAAGATGTGAGAAACAGCATTTCTCATGACCTGTGGAAGATGTTTCCTCCATGTTTCCCAGAGCACAGAAGAAACTAGGAGCCTCTGCTGCTCATTAATCTCTTGGACTCAGCTTATTGGTATCTTATGTTTGGACAGCAAAGCAAGAGTTCATGTGAGGCTGGAGGCAAGAAGATATTACTCTAGTCTCTCCCTCTAGAACCGTGCTCTGTCCTGGCCTCCTTGCTGCCCCAGACCTAGACCACCTCCTTCACCTTACTTAAAGATGTTGGTGCATTAGGAAGGGCCTGGCAGATGGAAAGCCACCAGTGAAAGGTGGCACTGAGCTTTGGTCACACATGTCCAGCAGGCTGGCCCTGTTCTGACCATGCTGGGGAGTGCTGTGAGGCTAACTGTAGAGACCTTTTGTTGGTCTCTCAAGTCAGACAAGAAGCCCCATGCAACAAGCCCAAGTGCTCTCTTTGTCTTTCCAGGGCAAAGCTGACTTCATGGGCCGCACCTTTGCCAAACCCGTGGTGAAGATGTCAGATGAACAGTACTGCCCTCCGCGGTTCCCTCCGCAGCTGGAGTACTACCAAATCTACCGGGGCAACTCCACGGCAGGCGACCTGCTGGCTGCCTTTGAGCTACTCCAGGTACCAGCCGGACAGAGCCATCCCAGACCAAGGGAGGGAATAGATGGGGAGGGGGTGTGAGTGAGAGCTGCGTTTAATCCATGCTTATATTTCTTAGGTGCTGCAAAGAGTGGTTAGTTCATACACCCTAGAAAAGCTAGGAGGGTTTACCACAGCTACTAACAGCTCAGTGTGAGGGCAGCTCCGGAAGAGTTATGCTGGTCAAGGTGGTGTGCAGTGAGTTCCAGTTTCTTTCTGGACAGGGAACCCTACTAAAGCATTGCGCCAGCACAAACTCTCTGCAACATCACTGGGATACGAAAGAGGCCAATGGGAGTCTTGGTTCTCTCAGAGATGCCAATGGGAAAGTCCCAGATAAAAGGGGTGTGAGTTCACACCAGCATCCCAAGAACATGGCAAAATTTTTGCTGTGTAGTCTCTAGGGGTAGCAGAGCTAAGCCCTCCCTCTTTCCTGCCTCCTTTCCCATATAACAAAACTCTCTTGTTCTTGTAGATCTTATGGTCCATAGAGGAAGATCATATATCCCATGTGTCTTTGACAAGGAGTTCAGGGTGGGACTAAACTCCCTCTGTAGGTGCCCATCTCTTTCCATTGACTAGGCAGACCAGGAGATGCCTGGATTTGAGCAGATCCTAATCCATGATGCATCTCTTCCAGATTGGACCTGGGGGTAAGTCAGACCTGCCCCCTATCGATGGACCCACTGACATCGACCGGGGTCCCATCCTGCCAGTGCCATTGGGGATTCGTCCGGTGCTGAGTAAATACAGAGTAGAGGTAATTGCATTGGCAGAAGAGGGGTTCATCTTGGGGCACCAGACTTTAATGCTCAGCAGCCGGGTACTGTGTTGTCATGGACTCAAACATATCACATTATGAGGGCTACATCTGTTGTGCAAGGATGATGTAAGGCAGAAGACTCTGTCAGTGGTATTTGAAGGCCAGGAGGGATCTTTGAGGTTCTGACAACAAGTTAGACACCTACAGCCAGATGTTTGCATTGCAAGGACCTGTCTGTACTGGCTGCACAGGGAGCTAGGCTGCAGCAGCCCTAAAAAAAGCAGGAGACTGGATCACTACCTGTTCTCTTAACTGTGGGCACCATAGCAAGCTTCGGGCCTGCAGTAGAGGGCACTTGGGCTGAGATTCAGTGGAGTGCACACTAGGGGTGTACATCTGCACCTGAAGTAATCACCCTGATTTTCCCTTAGTATCAGTGGGGGAAAAATTATCAATTTAGGTCAAATGAGCTTCATACTATCAATCTCAGACATCAAAGATAGGATGCCTCTTGCTTATCTGTAGGTGTCTGCCAGGATGACACATCCATCAGGGCTCCCCACCCTAGGCTGACTTGGTAGACAGTGGTGATCTGGGCAATAAAGACAGCGATGTTTGGTGCGACTCACCAGGCTGTTGTAGGTATCTTTGCCACGCTGAGATGCTGCCGACCAGATCCTCAACGACTCTAAAGGGATCCTGTCTCCCTATCTTGTAGACATTTGCATCTGATCAAATAAATACTACTTCTCTGATGTGCAGTGTGAATATGGCCATAGGGGAGCAGGAGGTGGAAAAAAATCTCAGTTTAGGGGGACTTTATATCATGGTGCTAGTCTATTATACCAAGAAAGGAGAGGCAAGGATGCAGTCATTTCGCTAGTGATACTTAAATCATCTGTCAAAATGATGCCAGTGCTGAATTAAAAGACACTGAGGATGGGCTAAACTGGTTTGGTCCTGCTCTAGGGAGTCTCAGGGCAGAAAAGGGCTAGGAGAGGAGTGCTGAGGGCATCAGAAAGGAGATCTGAGGCTGTTGCAGATCAGTCATGGGGTGGATTGCATGGGGTGTCAGCAAGAGACCATGTTGCACCCCTGGGCGGCAAGGAGAAGGAAAAGAAGCTTCAGAGCTCCATTGCTCCCTGGGTCATTATGAGTGCAGCGAGGGGTCCTTGCTCCCAGGGAATGAGAAGAACCAACTCCTTTGGCTCCAGTAAAGAGGTCTGGCACCTGCCGAGGGCAGTTCTTCTCACATTCACACCTTTCCTCCTCCTGCCCTAGATCTTGTTCTGGGGACTCAGGGACCTGAAGAGAGTGAACCTGGCTCAGGTGGACCGGCCCCGCGTGGACATTGAGTGTGCTGGAAAGGGGGTCCAGTCAGCCCTCATCCAGAACTACAAGAAAAACCCCAACTTCAGCACTTTGGTCAAGTGGTTTGAAGTGGTGAGTATTCCCTCTGTCCTCTGAGCCCTTGGCCAAAATCCAGACTTTCCTGGAGCCCAAATTGTGGCTGTTGGCCCCTTGCTTCAGTTTCCCCACAATAATGAAGGAAGTGAGCTCCAGCCTAGCTGGTGATCGCCTTTCCCTGATGGCTCCCAGGCTCAACTCTACTAGAGTTACACAAGACCTCTTCCTCCAACATGATCCCTGTTTTAGTCCCTACTGGCCTTTTGAACCACCAAAATAGATGTCCTGCAGCCTACATCCAGCCCTTGATAACCAGCAAACCTTTGCTTCTAGGACCTCCCGGAGAACGAACTGCTCCACCCACCCCTCAACATTCGGGTGGTGGACTGCCGGGCTTTTGGGCGTTACACCCTGGTGGGGTCCCATGCCGTCAGCTCCCTCCGAAAGTTCATCTATCGCCCGCCAGATAAGAAAGCCCAACACTGGAATATGACAGGTACCAGGCTTGGGCCCAGGGGGACAGGCTGGTGTGGTCATCAGCGGGAAACTGCACACAACTGGGGGAGGTGGAAAAGAGGGATATGGGTAGTGGGCTGTAAGGACTATGGGACACTGTCTGCTTGTTGGTTAAGTGAACTGTGATTCAGGGTTCACCTCAAGGGGCTGAGAAACCATGGGGTATGAGGCTATCATTGCCTTTTGATTTTTTTTTGATCCATGGGTCTCACTGTGATAACTGCTTGCTCTTCCTGATACCTGTAAGACAAGAAAGGCTGGTTCACCTCCAACATATCTGTGTTTCTACGGTTCTACAATCCAGTCTAGCTGCTGTGTATGGCATTAGAGTCTCCATTCAAGCTGGTCATCCAGTTGGTACATAGCACTGAAGTCTGAATTAGGAACATCTCATCCTAAAGCAGGTGCCTGCAGGTGATCAGCAGRGCCTTGCTCTAAACTCTGATGACTGTATTCAGATTTCCACTGATGATAAAACACTTTCAGGACAGACAGCCCAGGCTCCCATGGAGGAGACAGAGTCCATACACTTAATGTAGTCTGGAGGGCTGGACTTGTTGTGTCATTGCAAGCACCTTTTATGCCTAGGGGACAGGACTTGTGCTCTATACTAGACTAAATTACTTTGATAGCCAGTGATTCTAAGGAGAACATGGGATGGCTTGCTCAGATGGAGATGCCTCCCCTGTGGACATTTATAGCAAGGGGAGATTAAATGTCACGAGGACAGCAGCAAGACCAGCAGTGTTSCTGGCAGTGAGGTGGCCACTGTTTGAATCCTAACCAATGTGCTCATTTCCCTGCTTTGGTCCTTATCTAAACAAGGCGGTCACACATCTCTCCTGCCTGAACCCTGTAGGATTTCGCTTGAGCTCTCAGTTTCTRCTCTGCACTATCCCTCCTCTCTTTTTCTCTGTCTTTCTCTGTCCTCTGTCCAGTTAAACTGCTCAATGGCTATCTGGCAAYGGCCAACAGAGGCCTTCGCTCTCGCCCCACAGGGGAGATTGTTGTCAATATGGAACCTGAGGTTGCCATCAAGAAGATGGAGACGATGGT